>NC_039363.1:167260507-167412028 GCF_003573695.1 Papaver somniferum | reverse complement strand
AAAAAAAAACAAAAAAAAAAAACAAAATTTTTACTTTTCTCCCATTCAAAAACCAAATTTTACTTGCTCCCATTTTAACAACCAAATTTTTTCTTCTTTATCCCATTAAAACCAAACTTGCTCCCAAATTTTAAAAACCAAAAATTACTCCCATTTAAACCAAATTCCCAAAATAGGCTTTATCCTTAAAGTCTAAAACCAAAATTTTGAAACCCATTACTGAAAATTGTGGGCCTTATTCTCTTTTTAATTGTGTAATTGCTTGATAAACATAACATGTCTGGATTTTGGTCTGCTCCTGGGGATGGAAATAAAACTCTTAGAGAACTTGCTTATGGGCATGTGCCACGTTATGAACCTTCCACGGACCATGATGTCAATAGTCATAGGAATTATTATGGACATTTTCAAAGTCCGAGCCGCAATACATGAACCCTAATGACTATTCATACATGCATCATTCATCGCAACGTGAAAATGAACATTCTGCTAGAGCCTCACTCACACAATCATCACTTATGGATCAAATAGAAGCTCGAATCACAGCTTTAGAAATGCAATCACATGAGGAATCTGTCACATCTAATTTTCTTAGGCAACCTGAAATCTATGCATGTCCCGCATGTGGTAGTCTAGACCACCCTGTTGAGAATTGTCATATTTTGCATAATTTTAGGCAATCTAGAGAAAATCCAAGGTATGAAATGCCCATAAATTGTGAGAATGGTAGTCATTGCATAATCAATCCTTTGAGGGTTGCGATCAATATTTTGTAAACCCTAATGACCATGCACACATGTACCATTCACCATAATTTGAACATGAAGAATTTGGTACTCCCATAAATTTAGACTCCACCACAGAAGCTTTAAGAATCTGCAAGCAAGACTATGATAGATCTACATCACGAATTCATGCATATTTAGATCAGATTTTGCTTCACCTACAAAAGGAGGAAATTCATGAGGAAATGTATGTTGTCCCTAATGAAGTGTCTAGTCCCATTCATGTAAATAATGTTGAATATGAACCTAATTTAGAGGAACATGAATCGACTAATGACACCACCACTGTTAATGAGGACCAATATGCATGCTACCATGATGATGATTATGATGATTATGATGATATGTTAGAAGAACATGAAAATATTGTGGAACCTGTTGGTTCAAAAACATATGGCTTCTCGCCCTCGACCTTCATGCATGTTGTTCTTTCTAATACTCATTGTAATTCATATGATTTTGATATTGACATGGGATTCGTACAATTATTCTGTGAAGATGAGCATGACATAGGAATAGTTGAATCTTCTGTAGACACTAATATGCATGAAAATATATTTGATGTGTCTGATTCTCTACCTAGGTCACATTGTGATATTTCTCCTGATTTGCCGATGCATGAGAATGAATCTGTTGATGATGTTGATGAATCTGATTGTGATCTTGCCAATTTGTTTGATGATTGTGAGCATGTTGTGACACTTGTAGAAGACTTAGGAGATGTTGATGTGATTAATAATGATGTGCCTATCTTCCTACATGAGTCACAATCTGATGGCCTTCCACCCAACCTAGATTTGGTTTGTACCCATATTGTCAAACCGACTTTCCTGAGAGTCCCTAATCTAGGTTTGAAACTGTGTGCTTCCCAAGTCCTCTTGGACTATTTTGCTTCTAAGTATAATACATCTGAGGAACCACAGTTGGAATTAGCATGTTTGCCCGTCCCTAGCACAGTTCATTTCGAGCTAGACCTTGTGCATGATGAACCCCCGAAACTGCGCGATTTTGTTTTCAAAATTATATCTTCTGTAAAATCCAGGTTTGGGGGTAGCTCATTTTGTTTCACAGCTTCACTTGCATGCCTACCATATTATTATTGTGTGAAGCTGTTGAAACCTTTACACTTTGTCTTTTGGGTTGATCCTCAACTCTTTAGATTGTTAGTGTATGGTGAATTTTTTTGTATATAATCCAGTAGATAAAATTTCTTAAAAACCTTTTTGTTCCTTTTGTATATATTTTGCTAATCCAATATGATCTCGGCTGACATATGATGGATTTTTGCCTTGAATAACGGAGTTCTAATATTGCTTTCGCCGAAATCGGGTATTCTCTTTCCTTTTTCTCTACTCAACATGATCCTCTTCATATGTTGTATTATAATTTTGTTCATATTTTGAAACATTGAGGACAATGTTTAGTTTAGGTTTGGGGGTGAAAAGTAGATACTTTGATAATATGCCATAATTGAAAACAAGAACTCCTTCTTTTTGAAAAAAAAAAAAATGAAAAAATCAAAATAAAAAATTAAAAAATTGAAAAAAAAAAACATAAAAAATGGAGCTCATTTACCTTGAAATGTTGACTCTTGTGCAAATATGTAATTTTTAGGAGTCTTAGTCTAGATATTTAGGCACCCTGATTCTAGCACAATTCACATAGTGATAAGAAATTTGCACGCGCACGATCTACCAATACATGTATGGCCTCGATCTTCAAGGTGTTTGATAGGAAGTCACGATTGCCAATCACTTTAGAATACTGAACGAAACTTGACTAGCTTGTTCTTTGGTTGGTTGGGATAGAAGGTGGAGGTTACATTAAGAAAAACAACCATCGAATTTAACTGGGTGCATCAAAAAGGGCTACCTCTTGCAAAATGTCATGTAATCTTTTGTTTCCTTTTGTATATGTATCAAAAGTGTTTCTTTGTTCTAAAAAAAAAAATAAAAAAAAAATCATGTATTTATCAATTCCATTCTCTCTTGTTCCAAAAATAAAAGAGAGTAGTCAATGTAAATAAGAGTCATGTAAATAGTCATTTTGTTGTTTCATTGTAATAAGCAAGGAGGGTGTATGCCATTGATGTACAACGCGAGTAATTGTGAAATACCTCCAACTCATTCACAATTCTCGTAAAGTCCGGACAGCTAGCTAGATTTCGACCTTGGTTCTTAGCCTGAGAAACTATCTCTTGGTGATTAGTAGTCATAACTTCAGATCTTTCTTTACACATGTGTAGATACACTTTACACTCTTATCACATGTCTTTATTTGTTATCAGTGCTAGGATTGTGCCTTTGATAGCTAGATTGACATCTCCATTTTGCTGTGAGCTTAAACTGACTTGCACATGTCACATTTGATGGAATCTGAGCTTATATTTTGACCTAGAACTTTGTAGGTACGTTCTAAGCAAACCTTCACGAGACTTCAACTCGTCCACTAGGGACACTTAGTGGTTTAAAAGGCTTAGTGCATACGCTAAATGCATTCGAGAGACCAACGACAGTGGTATAGGTAGGATTTCCTTAGTTTTGTTTTACTTGAGGACAAGTAAAATTCAGGTTTGGGGATATTTGATGAGTGCTAAAAAGTGCATATTTCTATATATTTTTCTTGGCATTTAACTCATCTTTTGTGCATTAATTCTACATTTTATCCCATATTCTGTATTTTCATTGTTTTCAAGAATAAATATTTTTCTTACTTAATTTTGCATTTTTAGGTAATAAATAAAGTTTGGATGAATAGCAGAGCGGAAAAGAGCAGAAAAGTAGTGAAAAGCCGGGAGGAATTACACAAGGAAACCGCGAAGAATGTTGTGCACAAGACCAAAAGGCTAGAAGTGGGCTTGAAGAAGAAGAATTGTCCTTAAAGAAGATATGGGCTTGGCATACCCAAGGCCCAAAACCCTTACTCAAACACATTTCCACTATCCAAGCCCGTCTCGGATTTCAGCCGTCAGATCGAAGCATTTCAGCATCCTACGGTCGCTCCATCATCGCACATCAAACTCCGAAGCCCCCGCTTTACATCGCAACGCCCCTCTCCATCTTGGGTCGTCCGTTTTGCTACATCCCTTCATCCGACGGTCGCTCCACGCTTACCTCCGTATCGCCGTTGGATCCACCTACCATCTTCCCATCCATCGCTCCTTGTCGCAGATCATCAAACCTCGCCAAACCCGCCTAACACCCAAGTATCGAACACCCTATACCCATCGCCAAACACACCCTTCTCCCAAAAACATCGAGTTCTTCTCCTCCACTCCGTCTGCAGAGAGCTGCTCCACAGCTCTGCAACTCCATCACCTCCACCAGCTACACCTTCTTCTCGAACCACACCACCACCACAACCACCCGACAACACCACGACATCTCTCCCTAGCCTAGACTTCTTTCCAAATTCACATCTCTGAACCCTAGGTGTGGGTTTGACAAGAAATCTCGAGCTAGGGTTTCACCAACAGCGAGGAGAAGACAAAATTGAGGGCAGGAAAAGCTTCAGAAGAGCAGAGGGGACATACCCAAAGCATGGGTCGAGCTCAATTCAGGAAATTGGTGAGAGAATTTGATTTTCCCCAAAAAAATTAGGGTTTCGAATTAGGGTTTTATAATTTGTTGTAAGCTATAAAAGGGAAGTGATGTAGGATGTTAAAGGTTGTTCTTGGTTAGCCGAGAAACCCCCTAATTGGGTTAATTTAATTTGATTTCACTGTTAATTTTTAGGGTTCTTCTTTTGCAATTTTCATTCACTGTTTAGTAGTTTAAATGTTGTGTTGTTCCTGTTAATCATGTGTTGTTCCATCTGTTTTCTCATGTTCTGAGTTCACTGCTGAGGCTCAGATGAAGCTTTAGTGGACTGTTAGATAGTGGAATGCTAGGTTAGAGCCTTAGTGCAGTGTGTTGATTGAGCAATGGGAAGAGATTGATGCTCATAGTGCCTGTGATTGATTGTTCTGTCAAAAGACAGTCAATGCTAGGGCAAACTAGTGAGCAAATTAGTTTTCCTCCCATTCTAGATGTATGCATAGGATTTTCAACTCAACCTAGGATCACATTGTTTGGCTAGGACACAAGGGTGGATTCAAAGCCTTAGCTTAACCCACATTCTGTTTTCACAGTCACTTGCAACTTAACTGTTTTGTTACTTCTTCACACCCCTGCCCTTGGCTTAGGCCTTGGTTCCATTGTTCTTTGTTTAGTTTCATTGTTCTGTCACCTTCTCATAATACTTTGTACTGTTTGCTTTTGCCATTGTAAATTTGCA
Organism: Papaver somniferum; assembly: GCF_003573695.1. Taxonomy (NCBI): domain Eukaryota; kingdom Viridiplantae; phylum Streptophyta; class Magnoliopsida; order Ranunculales; family Papaveraceae; genus Papaver; species Papaver somniferum. The sequence continues at coordinate 167,406,968 of NC_039363.1, read as the reverse complement.
TCCTTTTGCCACTGATGTTTGCTTCTTTCCCATGATCATTTTTTACTGTGATTAATAATGATGTGCCTATCTTCCTACATGAGTCACAATCTGAAGGCCTTCCATCCAACCTAGATTTGGTTTGTACCGATATTGTCAAACCGACTTTTCTGAGAGTCCCCAACCTAGGTTTGGAACTGTGTGCTTCCCAAGTCCTCTTGGACTATTTTGCTTCTAAGTATAATACATCTGAGGAACCACAGTTGGAATTAGCATGTTTGCCCGTCCCTAGCACAGTTCATTTCGAGCTAGACCTTTTGCATGATGAACCCCCGAAACTGCGCGATTTTGTTTTCAAAATTATATCTTCTGTAAAATCCAGGTTTGGGGGTAGCTCATTTTGTTTCACAGCTTCACTTGCATGCCTACCATATTATTATTGTGTGAAGCTGTTGAAACCTCTACACTTTGTCTTTTGGGTTGATCCTCAACTCTTTAGATTGTTAGTGTATGGTGAATTTTTGTATATAATCCAGTAGATAAAATTTCTTAAAAACCTTTTTGTTCCTTTTGTATATATTTTGCTAATCCAATATGATCTCGGCTGAAATATGTTGGATTTTTTTTCCTTGAATAACGGAGTTCTAATATGGCTTTCGCCGAAATCGGGTATTTTCTTTCCTTTTTCTCTACTCAACATGATCCTCTTCATATATTGTTTTATAATTCTTTCCATATTTTGAAACATTGAGGACAATGTTTAGTTTAGGTTTGGGGGTGAAAAGTAGATACTTCGATAATATGCCATAATTGAAAACAAAACTCCTTCTTCTTTTTGAAAAAATTGAAAAATTCCAAAAAAATTGACAAATCAAAATTCAAAAAAATTAAAAAATTGAAAAAAAAAATCATAAAAAATGGAGCTCATTTACCTTGAAATGTTGACTCTTGTGCAAAAATGTATTTTTATTAGGAGTCTTAGTCTAGATATTTAGGCACCCTGATTCTAGCACAATTCACATAGTGATAAGAAATTTGCACGCGCACGATCTACCAATACATGTATGGACTCGATCTTCAAGGTGTTGGATAGGAAGTTACGATTGCCAATCACTTTAGAATACTGAACGAAACTTGACTAGCTTGTTCTTTGGTTGGTTGGGATAGAAGGTGGAGGTTACATTAAGAAAGACAACCATCGAATTTAACTGGGTGCATCAAAAAGGGCTACCTCTTGCAAAGTGTCATGTAATCTTTTGTTTCCTTTTGTATATGTATCAAAAGTGTTTCTTTTCTTAAAAAAAAAAAAAAAAAAAAATCAAGTATTTATCAATTCCATCCTCTCTTGTTCCAAAAATAAAAGAGAGTAGTCAATGTAAATAAGAGTCATGTAAAGAGTCATCTTTTGTTTTATTGTAATAAGCAAGGAAGGGTGTATGCCATTGATGTACAACGCGAGTAATTGTGAAATACCTCCAACTCATTCACAATTCTCGTAAAGTCCGGACAGCTAGCTAGATTTCGACCTTGGTTCTTAGCCTGAGAAACTATCTCTTGGTGATTAGTAGTCATAACATCCGATCTTTCTTTACACATGTGTAGATACACTTTACACTCTTATCACATGTCTTTTTTTTGTTATCAGTGCTAGGATTGTGCCTTTGATAGCTAGATTGACATCTCCATTTTGCTGTGAGCTTAACTGTCTTGCACATGTCACATTTGATGGAATCTGAGCTTATATTTTGACCTAGAACTTTGTAGGTACGTTCTAAGCAAACCTTCACGAGACTTCAACTCGTCCACTAGGGACACTTAGTGGTTTAAAAGGCTTAGTGCATACGCTAAATGCATTCGAGAGACCAGCGACAGTGGTATAGGTAGGATTTCCTTAGTTTTGTTTTACTTGAGGACAAGTAAAATTCAGGTTTGGGGGTATTTGATGAGTGCCAAATAATGTATATATTTATCCCTTTTTGTTGGCATTTAACTCATCTTTTGTGCAGTAATTCTACATTTTATCCCATATTCTGTATTTTCATTGTTTTCAAGAATAAATATTTTTCTTACTTAATTTTGCATTTTTAGGTAATAAATAAAGTTTGGATGAATAGCAGAGCGGAAAAGAGCATAAAAGTAGTGAAAAGTCGGGAGGAATTACACAAGGAAGCCGCGAAGAATGTTGTGCACAAGACCAAAAGGCTAGAAGTGGGCTTGAAGAAGAAGAATTGTCCTTAAAGAAGATATGGGCTTGGCATACCCAAGGCCCAAAACCCTTACTCAAACACATTTCCACTATCCAAGCCCGTCTCGGATTTCAGCCGTCAGATCGAAGCATTTCAGCATCCTACGGTCGCTCCATCATCGCACATCAAACTCTGAAGCCCCCGCTTTACATCGCAACGCCCATCTCCATCTTGGGTCGTCCGTTTTGCTACATCCCTTCATCTGACGGTCGCTCCACGCTTACCTCCGTATCGCCGTTGGATCCACCTACCATCTTCCCATCCATCGCTCCTTGTCGCAGATCATCAAACCTCACTATCCCCGCTCAACACCCTAGCAACCGAACCCTTATACCCCAAAACAAACAGCCCCTAACCCATTCTTCTCTCGAGCTCTTCTTCCCCTTCTTCCCAAAATTTGCAGAGCTCTGCAACTCCATCACCTCCACCAGCTACACCTTCTTCTCTAACCACACCACCACCACAACCACCCGACAACACCACGACATCTCTCCCTAGCCTAGACTTCTTTCCAAATTCACATCTCTGAACCCTAGGTGTGGGTTTGACAAGAAATCTCGATCTAGGGTTTCACCAACAGTGAGGAGAAGACAAAATTGAAGGCAGAAAAAGCTTCAGAAGAGCAGAGGGGACATACCCAAAGCATGGGTCGAGCTCAATTCAGGAAATTGGTGAGAGAATTTGATTTTCCCCAAAAAAATTAGGGTTTCGAATTAGGGTTTTGTATTTTGTTGTAAGCTATAAAAGGGAAGTGATGTAGGATGTTAAAGGTTGTTCTTGGTTAGCCGAGAAACCCCCTAATTGGGTTAATTTAATTTGATTTCACTGTTAATTTTTAGGGTTCTTCATTTGCAATATTCATTCACTGTTTAGTAGTTTAGATGCTATGTTATTGCACATGATCATGTTTAGTTCCATTGTAGTGTTAATTATGTTCTGAGTTCACTGCTGAGGCTCAGATGAAACCTTAGTTCTATTGAATGATGAATTGCTAGGAAGGCCTGTTTTGCTTGAGTAATGGGAAGAAGTTGGTGCTCTGATATGCCTGTGATTGACTGTGCTTTCAAAAGACAGTCAATGCTAGGGGAAAATCAGTGAGCAAGCTGATTCTCTTCCCATTCTAGTTGGATGCTTAAGTTTTTAAATCTATAATTGCATTGTTTAGCTAGGACACAAGGTGGATTCTAAGCCTTAGCTTAGCCACAGCTGTAAACTCCCCCCTGCCCTTGGTTTAGGCCTTGGTTCCATTGTTCTTTGTTTAGTTTCATTGTTCTGTCACTGTCACATTTACTTCACTGCCTTGGTCTTTTCTCTTTGCTTCATTTCCATTGCCATCCTCACTGCCATTTTCACCATTTCCTTTGGTTTTCTTCACTATCACTCTCCACTGTCACTGTCACCTGTTTTGTGTTTTGTATTTGTATATGTTTTCTTGTGTTTATTGTTTTATCATCCATTGTCTCATTATTTCACTACCATCTTCATTGCTTTGTAAATATCACAGTTTCACTGCCACTATTTTCTCTTTCTTCTCTTTTGTTTCTCCTGTTCTTGTTACTGCATTCACTGCCTAGTGCTCTGCTGCCTTGTTCTCCCCCAGCTGCTACTACTTGCTGTTGCTGTGCTGCTGCTGTGCACTGCTTCTGCTGCTGCTGAAGCCACCACTGCTGCTGCTGCTTCTTCTCCAGCCCAGCCTTGTCTGCTGCTGCTCCAAACAGTTAGCTTAGAACAAAAGGCTAAAATCCCAGGTTCAAAGTCCAGGTTAAGGCCTAAAGCCTAGTTCATAGCTCAGAAGCCTAGCTAATCTAAAGGCCCAGCCAACTGAGCCCAAGGCTCAGTTCATTCCAAAAATCAAAGGTCCAGTCCACTCTGGACTTAACCCACTAAGCCCACTAAGCCCAAAAAAAACCCATTTCATTGTTACAAAAACCCACTAAGCCCAAAGCACAATTAAAAGCCCAATAGCAATTTAGAGCCCAAATAGCTAGAAACTCCAAACACCCCCAGTCTCTGTGGATCGACCCGTACTTGCACGAGCTACAACTGACGACCGTGCACTTGCGGTATTACTGTAGGCCCGCATTTCATTTCGCTTCAATTTTATACGCTTTCCAGGGCCCACCACACGACATCACTGGTAGGGAAGGGAACATCGCCCTTTACTGCTTTCCTGATAACTTCAAGTCTTTGGCGGAGCCACTTCAGATTGAAGCCAAGATCTTCAGCATTCTTCAAGTTGTATTCCCAATCAAAGAGTACATCTTGGGTAACAACATTTCTGGCAGTAATCCGGATATCACCTATGACACGCAAGATAGTCTCCACTTGTTTCGTCATAAAATAACTGTGTTCTGGATCCCGAGCGACAACAATGTGTCCATACATTTCCCACAGTTCCTTGTACATAGCAGCATATCCGATAGGAACGCTAAATCCTCCAACAAGCTGGTGATACGAGAATAACTTACCAAATTGAGGATCAAAGTAAATCCCTGCAGTCGGATACTCATGCACTATCATCTGGTTCTCAACTACTGGAGCAACATCGGTGGTCATAGAGACAATTTTAGAAGAAGTAGCTTCCGCTATTTCGGGTTCGGGTTCCACCGTCTGAGGCACAATTAGAGTTTCTTCTACCTCCACGGCATCAACGACCAGAGTTTCATCATCTTGAGGCACAGATATGGAAGTCTTGTCACCGAAAACTCCTGGATTTCCCAAACCATCATTACTGGATTCATAATTCCCAACTTCGTTATTCGGCACCTAATGCGAAGATTACATGGGATTAGAATGATTCAAGGATGGAAATCCAATAAGATTGTAAAATTAAGAAAGTAAGTTAACTAACATCATCTAAGTTCCTTATCATGCATCTAATACGAGTACAAGTAGCATCAAAGTCATGAAACACGTTTTCAATGAAACTCAGCTGAAGAAATTTTACACTGCCCTGTGTTCAATGACGAACTGGGAGCAATTGGTATGGATTCTAGAGTTGTATCATATACCATTCTCTTCGTATGGAAGTCCTCTACAACATGTTAAAATTTCATGGTAATTGGGAGAATGAGCTAGGAGCTGTGGTCAAAACATCGGGCAACATGCAATCTGAAAAAGTTCTGAAAGTCTCCTGGAAGTTTACTATTTCGTCTTTTTCAGGCCCTAAACGTGCTCAAAACTTAAAAATCTTCTTCTGTAATGCTTGGAAATTTCCTGGGCTTGAGGATACATATGCAAATATTGAAAATACGACTCCAGATGAAGATTTTACGGCGTTTTTGGTTAAAAACTGGGTTCTGAATTTTCTGACGACGAAGTTCGACCAAGTTTTTTCATATATATACATAGATTATCATTAATTCATTCACAAATCAGCACTTTCATACTTCTATGAAGAGGTTACAGGGTATATACTTGCTTTCGAGGTCTCCGAAGTACTCAAGGAATTATGATCGTCCGTATTAACGACAAGGGGTTCATTACTTCTATTTGGCTCTGAATCTTTGGAAGCGCCTTCATATATATTCTCAAAGGAAGGTCGAACATCAGCACTTTCCGCCTCCATGATGACATCCTCCTGGGCATATTATCAAGTAATTATCATCTTCACATGAAACTTTTATGTCCGATGGTAAAGGAAATTACTCACGACGACTTCTTCTTCAACTCTCAAATCAGAAGTCGTCTGCTCAGCAGCAGAGAATCGAAGACCGTCAATACTAGACGGAGCAAAGTCCTGTACCCAAATAACAAATATTAGTTTTGAGATCCTGATAATGCGGATGGAAGAAGTCACAGCGGAAAAATATCAACAACTCACCAAAAAAGCGACTGGAGACTTTATGATGTTGGGAAACAACTTGCAATTCTTGCTCCTGCCTTCTCCACCGTGAGAAATTGCCTCCGTCTCTGAGAAATTCACTTCAATTCGAGGTCTCACAGCACGACCCTCCTGCAAAAGAAATTGATGTAGTAATTAAAGACGATTATACGAGTTGTATGAGGAATATGCAAAAGAATACATACCGGTGAACCTCCTGGAGATGTATTTCGTTTGTCACTACCATAAATATTCCTTAGTCTGGGACGAGAAGCACTCATCTCAGAAGAAGGGGGATCCTTCACTAAAAGTTGGGAGGTCGTCACATAATCATTAAGACGCTCAAGCTGCTGATCCCAGAATTCCATGTAACCTGGAGTCACGTACGTGGTTCGATCAATACAAGGGAACCAATATGATCTCCCTTCATCATGTGTGTGATCTAAACAAGTCTTAAGTTGTTCCACTGATGGTCTTCTCCTTCTGAAGGTTGGAACACATTGGTCCATACCTATCTGACGGGCAGTTCTGTCAATATCACACTCCTCCACTGAAAAATCTCCATAAGTTGCTGATATTATGTGACCGGGAGTACAACTCAGCATGAAAGATCTTTCTCCATCACTCAAATCAGCACCGTATTTCAAATACTTACTTTCTCCAGCATTGAAAGTCTTCAATTGAGAAACATGAGGAGGAACCACCACCCAAGGACGGAAGTTGAACTCAGACTCGTCATCTAATATGTCAATGAAGCGTGTCTTGGACTGAATTTGCTTTGTAGACCAACGCATAATCCTAGCATTATCTTTCTCATGGAAGATACGTCGAGCGTCAACAGAGTTCAGACTTTGTAAGATACTACAGGGAATGGGTGCATAGTTTCCGAAACGCTCCCACATCAGGGCTTGGAGAAATATCGTATTGGCGTAGCATTCGATCTTCATGAAACCGTTCGAAACACTGGAGTCTACGACTAAAGAGTCCATGTTAGAATATAAAGAACCCAAGAATAAGCTACCGAGCGGAAGTTGTTCACCTTGAGACAGTTTAATAGCGAAAGGAATTACAAACGTCTTCAATAAGGTACCAGCATCTTCACACACATCTCTGGACATCCATAAGCACAAGAAAACAGCAATAGACAACATACCGCCGGGTTCATCAAGAGGGGCGTCTCGTGGCCACCAATGTGTAAACCAATGAGCGTAACAACCTTTACCAAAAACCTTGTTGATTCTCTCCATCTCAGCTATTAAAGTTTTGGAAACTGTTTTCTCTTCCGCTGTCCAAAGTTCTTCAGGAAAGTTACCTGTAATTGGAAGATGCAACAAAGCAACTACATCTTCCAAGGTAATAGTGAACTCTCCCCAGCTGCATATAAACGTGTGAGTTGGGATACACCAGCGAGCAAGAAGAGCTACAATACCTCGTGCGTCATGAAAGATATACAAATCTCCGGATGTTTGAACGGCCCTGGTAATTTGTGCTCTATCTAGTATAGCTCTAACATGAGGAAATCCCAGCATGTGTCTAGACCATCCCGAGAACTTCTCTAAGGGGTGTCGAGAAAGCTTGAATTCAATCATTGAAGCCTGGAATAGTCCTCGTTCAAGACAGAACTGAATGACAGCACGAGGAGTCACCAATTTCTTTTGAATGACCGTCCTGGGATTGATCAGAAGGCGATATACCGGGGACTTGAGACGATTTTCGGGCTCCTGAACCTCAAAGAATGCGTCATCTATGTTTGGGACATTCTTGACTCCAGGTGTTTCGTATTCCTCACCAACGGAAATCTCATCCGTGTATGTTTTCTCTATGGAGATATCATCATCTTCACACCTTTCATCTCTGGAGGCATCATTGGATGGAGAATCAGACATCCTCGCAAAGCTGCTGTGAAATCCACACAATGTTTTAGTCATCCGTGAATTCAATAAGATGATGGAATCATGCAAATTAAAAACGCCGGTGTCTACAAACGGTAAATCTTGAACTCTTACCTCTTTAAATTTCACTAACAATAGTGGTTGGAATACAAGATTTAACACACGAAATCAATTCGTTCCTTGAAACCTGCAATAACGAACAACACTTCATTAGTTCATGGAAAATGATTTTCTCATAAAATCATGTACATAATTTTCATAATGTGAACATTCACACAACTGAACTATGATATTCACAATAAGACATGACTTCATCACAAATAAGTTGTATAGTTTGAAGGTTACTCAAAACCCATGTCTTGATTTTACAAAACAATAATTAATGCAATTTGTTCATATAAATTTTTCAGAATTTATCTAATAAGAACAAATCCATGTGAATAAAATATGTCATCATGTTTCACATAAAATATGTCACGGCTACATATATATAAAATATCTATTTTCCTTCGTATTAGCGTTTTATTAAAAACGAAGGTTTATGCTAGTTTTGTGAAAGCTCATACCTCTTGTGATAAAATACTAATTCACATGAAAGCTCATAAACAAAGTTTTATCACTGGACATAAATTTAGATACATAAAATTACATGTATCTATTTTCTTCGAATGAGCATAATTTCCTAAAACGAGGTTTATTTCGGTTTTGTGAAAGCTCACATCTATTAAGGTAAAATCTTGGTTCACATGAAAGCTCATACACTAAGTTTTATCACTGGACCTAAGTCCACATACATATAAAAAATTCCTTCTAAATCAGGGATTATTATTAGTTTTCAAAACTAACGATCGAACGAACATACGTTTAATAAATAAGGGTTATTTCCACAAAACTCACATCAACATATACCCATGTATATAATTTTAACATGATGGAAGAATGAACATCACATGAAATCAGCAAACTTTAAAAAAAAAAAAAAAAAAAAAAAAAAATTGCACGTACCTAGTCGGCGTCGGCCGGAATTTGGCCGGACGGCGATCTAACGGCGCCGGCGGGTGGAAGACCGGCGAATTTTCTCTTGATGCTCTTGCTCGGCGTGAAGATTAGAGGGAGGTGAAGGTGGTGGTCGGTGGTGGGAGAAAAAAAAGGATTTAATTCCTTTTATACCTAATTTTATCTCCAAAACCTAATTCCTTAAGGATTTCCCTTTTGGGCCCGTCCCATGAATCCTAAACCAACCAAGGTTCCACCATCGAATCAGCGGTTCTACATCAATTTATGTTCACTGGATGATGTTCTATTATGCCACAGAGGTTTCCGCTCAAACCATGGTTTGCTCATTCAGTCGAAATCCCGTAACATCTTATCTTATGACTAAGTTCAACTACTTATTTTTGTCTGTACCTGGAAAATCACCATTCAATGCTGACTGAGGAACATGACTGTTCCTCACTAAGCAGGGGACCTAATGTAGATGGTGGATTTTCGACAAAGGATAAAATTGTAAAACTATACTCCAGATTCGGCAACGGGATGAGTATTGAGACTCATGTCTCTCATTAAAGCATGAAAGCTCATGTCATAAATATCTGACTGAGAAGGTTGTCTCTCAGAGTACGTGTAGATGTGTAGTCTCTCAGCTGAGGCCACGACACATCTCATGAATATTGAGCAATTTCAGTAATTACTCCGGATCCGGCAGTCGGATGAGTATCGAGACTCATGTCTCTTTGCATGAAAGCTCATGCCACCTATGATGGAGAAAGTCTCTCAGAGAAGATGAAGATGTGCAGTCTCTCAGCTGAGGCCACGACACATCTCATACTGTATATAATCGAAAGATTGGGCGGCTCCTAGACAGCATGTCTGCTAGTATAGAGTGGCAACGTCTTCGGGATGTAACCAGATTTTCCCCGACTATGCAAGAGGAATATGACACTCCAGCAAGTTCATATTGCTCAACCCTCAAATAATTAATGCTCCTGGTCAGGAAGCCCTTCTAGTATAGAGCCAGCAATTAATTATCTTAAATCGTCTGAATATCCAGCAATATTCTACGAGCCTCTGAATATCCAACAATATTCTACGAGTCGTCAATTAATCGCCTGAATATTCAGCAATGTTCTACGATTCCTCGTTATATTTCGTTACTTCAATCTGTGGTTCTTCCCAGCAGAATTCCACAGGATAGTAATAAATATTCAACGGAACATGCATCTGAGCGTCGAATAAGCCCTGACAAAAATGGTGCAAGTGTAATTAGTGGATACTGACAGACCAGCATTTTGAATGCACAAACGAGCATTTTAAAAATACGAACGAACGAGGAACCTATGCAAAATAGGAAGGGAAAATAATAATAATAAAATATTAAACAAAAGCGCCAGGACTAGGCTCACCAGCCGTCCAGTCATGTCGTGACTAGTCCCGCGCCCAATTTTATATTTTACTATTTTCACGATCTCATGAAAATCCTCTCGTTCGAGCAAATTTCCTTGATTTCAAAGAAATTATCTAAATCACATGATTTTATCAAAAAATAATAAAATTAGGGAAAGGTGTCGCGGGACCGAGCACCATCCAGCCATGCCTTGGACGTGGCCGGTCTCACACCTCACTTCTCCATTATTTTATTATTTCTCTCAAATTATGAAAATTCCTTGATTTTATGAATTTTCTCTAAAATCATGAAAATGACCTAATTTCATGTATTTTTATCTAAAACACATGATTTTATCAAAAAATAATAAAATTAGGGAAAGGTGTCGCGGGACCGAGCACCAGCCGACCATGCCTTGGTCATGGCCGGTCCCACACCTCACGTCCCATTATTTTATTATTCCTTCTCAAATTATGAATATTCCTTGATTTTATGAATTTTCCCTAAAATCATGAAAATTACCTAATTTCATGTATTTTTATCTAAATCACATGATTTTATCAAAAAATAATAAAATTAGGGAAAGGTGTCGTGGGACCATCGGCTGGCCGGTCATGCCTTGGCCGTGGCCGGTCCCACACCTCACGTCCCGTTATTTTATTATTCCTTCTCAAATTATGAAAATTCCTTGATTTTATGAATTTTCCCTAAAATTACCTAATTTCATATATTTTCTCTAAAATCATGAAAAATATTAAAAAATTAGGAAAACTTGTGGGACCGGGCTCTAGCCGGCCGGCCATGCCCTAGCCGGTCCCACACGCCCATTATTTTATTATTATTTGGTGTTTTGTTTCCTGATTTCATGTAAACTCCCTGATTTCAACAAAATATCTTGGTTTTCAACAAATCCCTTTGATTTTATGAAAATTATCTAAAATCATCAAAATTACATAAAATTAGGAAGAGTGCCTTGGGACCCGCGCTCATTGGCCGGCCGGCCATGCCACGGCCATTGCCGGTTCCACACTCCCATTCCTTATTTTTATATTTTAATTTATGTCTCTCATCTCATGGAAGTTCCCTAATTTCGCCAAACTCTCCAGTTTCATGGAATTTCCCTTAAATCAGAGAAAAATACATAAAATCACATAAAACTGGGAATAGCATGTGGGACCGCGTGTCAGCCGGACGGCCATGCCCTAGCCGTGTCCGGTCCCACAACCTGTAATTCCTTGTTTTATTTATGATTTTCATCATCTCATGTATTTTTGCCGGTTTCAGCAAAACCATGGATTTTGCATATTTTCTCCAAATGTTGCTCAAACGTGCATCAGAAAATATCAAAATTCTCAGGACCGAAGCACGGACACTATGGTGACACGGGCACATCCCCTTGACCGACCAAGGGTGACCATGAGGTTTGCAAACAGCTGGTCCCGCATGTTTTAATGATTTTAACCTAATTTGCTCAGTTGCTCATATTAGGTTCGAACTCTTTCCAAACAATTGGAAGTTCGCTCAAACGAGCATCTACTGGTCCCACGACCATCAAGAGCCGGTCTCATGACCTCTTTGTCGGCCCCTCATATTTTCTACATCAGGTTTTATGATTTGTTGTTCACACGAGCATTATTTCAGCAAATGATTAAATCAACATTTAATCATTCTTTCACCAACTGGTCCTCAAGAGACTTTGGTATTTTTGCTCATTCGAGAATTTGGGCGTTATATGGTGAACCCGTCATCCCATGTAGCCGGTCCCGTGTTGATATGCAATAAATCATCATTTCGGTAAAATTAGGGTTTTGAATCCAGAGCTCTGCAGAAACGTGATTCTGTGCAGATTCGAACACTCAGATAATTTTATGTTGATTCCATGATTGATATTCATATTTATTTTGCTCGACTCAGGAATCAGTAACTTAAATTAACATTTTATTTGGTCCAGATACCAACAATTCATCAAAAGAACAATAGTTGTTCAAACTAGCAATATTCGCTCGAACATGCAATATTTACTCAATTAGCAATATTTGCTCAAATCAAAGAATATTGGTTCAACTATCAATATTCAACAATTTAGCAACACAGTTTTGCTCGTCTTAGGTTATAATGATACCTCGTCTCAGCAGACATATTAAATTCATGAGTTTCGAAACATTAGCTAATCATGTTCAACTCGGCACTACATGGACTCATCGTCCCATAAAGTCAGCAACTGACTCCACAATCACGAGATTTCAATCGTGTCACATGGGGGGAAATTAACTAGGGTTTTGGTCTGGCGGTCTAGGTACGTGTGTTCACCCACGATGAGAATGTGATCAAGTCGTGCAATCAGTTGGAAGAGTCAGCAAAGTAGTGGGTGGAAAGTTAACCAAGTCTCCGCACGATGAGTAATTGGTTTTAACATGATTTCCCCATTTCCCATTCTCTGATTCCAGCAACCGTCACACTTCATGGGATCATGGTGTTTTCAACTCCGGTATTATAAAATGTCCCTGAATCCTGATTGAAAAGGGAGAAGTTTCGATCATTCGAATGACATTCGCCAAGACGAGCAATTTCTCATCAAAGTTCATACAGACAATCTTTCGTCTACACGAACTCACATAAATTACTCTCAATTGAGAAATATTCAATTATTCAGAGCATTTTCACGCTGAATTCACAACACACCTACAATCTCAGATCACCATTGATCTCACGCATTTCTCAGCTTCCCTCCTACAGATCAACCCATCCTCTCTTGTGACCGAATTGACTCTGGAACGGCCATTTTTCTTGGTTTATGTCTGGGTCTTACAGATTGATCTCTCGAACTTAAAGCACTCCCTTCTTGAAGTGCATCTGTGTGAGGTTCAACATTTCTCTCGGTTCAAGGAGTCTCCACACGGTCGACTCTTCAACTCCATAAAAACCAGCAAATCGTTTTTCCCCACTCACAGATTGGCGACCACAGTGGGAGATTAATCTCTCGGTTGCAATCTCATGATTTCATAAGATGGCTGGTCTTAGGTCTGGGTTAGTTACAGGTTCCAACACAAATGACGCTAGTACTAGCAACAACAACAATGACAATTAGAATATCCCGGAAACGATTCCGGCCTCCAGCACTGACGGCGGTGACATTACTCCTCCTCACGCGGAAGGTCATACCCTGTTCGGTCGACACCGTGAAGAAGTCATAGGAAATCCACCACCTACCATTGCTGATCTTATCAAAGTGCAGGAGACTCTCGCAAAGAATCAGACTGACATGGCTGCTACACAGAAGGAGCTTTGTAATTATCTCAAAACTCTTACTGATAAGATGACAGAGAAGACTCAAGAAAAGGGAAAAGAGAAGGATAAATCCTCAGATGTTGCTGATCCTGAAGTAATCCCAATCCATACAGTGGATGATGATGAAACTGGCAAAGCTGCAGATTCATCAGCAAAGGAACCATCAAATTTCATTACTCAGGAAGACGTGGAGCGTCTTCTATAGAACCGTGGAAAAGACAAGACATCACATGCCCATCGTCACCAACCTTCTTATCCTGCCTCTACGCAGAGGATTCCCCTTCCAAAAGGTTACATTTCTCCAACTTTCACTCTTTATGACGGAACTGGCAATGCTCGAGAACATGTCTCTCGTTTCCTCGAAGCCTTGGGAGATCATGAACATAACCATGTTGTTCGCCTCAAGAAGTTTTCAAAATCCTTGAAAGGCAGAGCATACACCTGGTACAACAACATCGCACCGGGGACTATCAGCAATTGGGGAGAAATGATCAACGCCTTCTACAGGAAGTACTTTTTCGTTTCAGAGCAAGTCACTCTCTCTGATCTTGGAAGAATGTTCCAGAGGGTCAGTGATAATCCCAATGGTTACGTGAAAAGATTCAGAGTCCAGGCCCTGGACTGTCATGACCCAAATGTCACAGAGCAGCAGCTGGTAGATTTGTGTATCAACGGCATGCTCCCGGTCTACAGAGCTCTACTGGAAAATCTTCGATTCCAGACTTTCTCAGAACTTCAGGAAGCCACGAAGAAATCAGCAACCACTGCTCATGCTCTGTTAGAAAGATCAAAGTTCACAAAGACTGAGGAATCACGTGACACTCGAGGAAGCAGACGCCTGATCAATAAGCAGTACAACCTGCAGTCCTCTACAAACGATGTTGCAGAAGGGAGCAAGCGCAAGGATGACAGAAATTAGTCATCAAAGTTCATACAGACAATCTTTCGTCTACACGAACTCACAAAAATTACTCTCAATTGAGAAAAATTCAATCATTCAGAGCATTTTCACGCTGAATTCACAACACACCTACAATCTGAGATCACCATTGATCTCACACATTTCTCATCTTCCCTCCTACAGATCAACCCATCCTCTCTTGTGACTGAATTGACTCTGGAATGACCATTGTTCTTGGTTTAGGCCTGGGTCTTACAGATTGATCTCTCGAACATAAAGCACTCCCTTCTTGCAGTGCATCTGTGTGAGGTTCAATATTTCGCTCGGTTCAAGGAGTCTCCACACGGTCGACTCTTCAACTCCGTAAAAACAAGAAAATCGTTTTTCCCCACTCACAACCTAACATCGACATGTTAGTGGATGCCACCAGCGGCACGGCATGTTCTCTTTTATCGATGGATACAACGGCTACAATCAGATAAGGATGTACGAGCATGAAGCAAGTAAGATTGCCTTTCGAAATCCTCTCGAAAATTTTATTATGCTGTAATGACATTTGGTTTAAAGAATGCCGGTGTAACGTATCAATGAGCTATGACAACAATCTTCTACTGGAGCCGACACCTTAAGGGAGCAGCCTCAGGAAGATAACGATGTCCTTGCACGAGAAAGAATATGGGCAAATCACTCTTGTCTATCGTTCCATGTTGGAAGACTTCGTGAAGCTGTTGAACGCTCATCTACAACAACATTTTCCCTGATAAAAAGAACCAGGCCTGCCGGTAGTGAAGAGCCTCATAATGTTCGTGGGAGCATATATCTCACCAACAGGCGACACATCCTTCAGCTTTCTGTAAGCAGTTTCCTTGAAGCAGCAAGAGGAAAACCACTGAGATACAACATCCTGCGCATCTTCCAACTCCAACTCCAGTACCACATGCACGACTCACACAATGATGAAACAATGTCCAAGATATTCCATATCTGGATCGAAAACAACCACATCGATGAGAGACGCGTTCAGAATTTCGTCTCCCTAGGAGTGTGACTGGGGACTGCTTAGCACTAGCCATCTCAAAGATGATAAGAGATGAAAGCATGCTATATTCCAAGATGTCCAAAGACGAGGATATACTCAAGAGAGCGGACGTATTTTCAAAGACCAGCGATATTCCTGGATTTCTATGAAATGCAACGCAGACGAAAAGATGGCCTCATGAACCCAGCGTGACAACGTCTATCAATTCGAAGGCTCAGTGGATGCTCGTGGGCAGGGGACTTTCTCCCTATTTTTCATTTCGTGAGGCAACATCAAGGAAGTTATCACGCCTCTTCCTGCCAGTCTCCTCTGATCACAGCTGCTGCTAAGAACCGTTCTTCGTTTGTCGATACCAGTGCCCGAGCTTCATCATATCAACAACCACTACGGACAGAGTAAGGGATTTCTTCAATACATGAGAGATGGTCAATCAAGAAGCATGCAATTCGCGAGGGAGAATCAAACTAAATAAGAAGCCTCTTCAATGCTCTCTTCAGAGGAAGACGCTCCAACACATGTCCAGGAGAAGCCGCTTCAACACTCTCTCCAGGATCCGGTTCGATGTTCGCTCCAGAAGAATCCGCTTCAGAGCTCTCAACGCTCTCTCCAGGATCCACCTGAACGTTCGCACCAGTATCCACTTTAACATCCTCTCGAGCCGTTTCAACACGCAAGATAATATGCACTTTGGTCAAGTTATCTTTGATGTACTCATTTCTCAAAATGCGTCTCATCCATCCTTCATAAGGGCCCAGCGGAGCATGAAAAACCTTGAAGTCGATAGGAGAAGGGTTATCTTGTGGGACGGATGTTTTCAGATAGTCGAAAGGGCGTGGTGAACAACTCATCATTTATGTTTGGGATTTCTTTGAAGCTGTCAACACCTCCTGACTTGGCATCAGCATTATTATCAGTGAAGCATGCTCCCTTGGTCGTAGGAGGACATGGACACAGCGGGACCAACACCACGTTCGAACATACAAGGTTCACGTTGGGCAAAGCAAGCACACCTGGGTCCCACGTTCGAGCAAAGGGAAGACTGATGTTGGTTAGAAAGACCGGTGTTAGTCAGCAAGACCGATGTTGGTCACAACAACAAGGTCGGTGTTTGTAGAAGTAACAAAGCTGGTGTACGGGACAAGGCCGGTGTTCGAACGAAAAAAGACAACAAGGCCGGTGTCGGTCAAGGCAGCGATGTTCGTCAGCAAGGTCGGGGTTCGTCAAATCAGCAAGGTCGGTGTTCGTCAACGCAAGGTCGGTGTTGGTCAAGGGGAAAGTATGGTGTTGGGTGAGGCAACAAGTTTGGTTTCTGGTCGAAGCAGGCACAGCCGTCCCCAATCAAAGAAGGCACGCGGCAGGTCCCACGTTGATCAGGCACAACTAGCCCTAGATTGGTCGAAACAGGCACAACCGGCCCCAATCAAAGCAGGCACGCGGCGGGTCCCACGTTCGAGCAAGGAAGGCACAAAAAATCCCACATTTGGTCGGAGCATGCACAGGTTGGGCACACATTCTCTCATGCATGCGACGTGATACAGTTTTCTACGGACGAACAATAGCAACGTCAGCAAGCTCCGGCGGTGTCCGCAACAACAATGCTCGGCGAGCCAAAGTCACAAACGGGAGAAGCTGTTCGAACAAAAAAAAAGAGAAAAAGGGCCGGTCCTCTTTTATACACAAGTAATTGGAGAAATCTGGTAGAAGAAGGATTCCCTTCTTGGATCAAATACCCAAAGGAGGAAGCTGGTCCCACCAAGGTCCGTGGTCACGCCTGGCGTACTCACGCGGATGATTGCCAAGATGGCCGGCCAGAGTCCCTCCAGGTAAACTTCCTTTATCTTGTCTTTATACGATTATATTCGTCACCATCTCATGCTTACCCCACAATGATGCAACCATTATATGTTAGGCAGGGGACTCAATGTTGATGGTGGATTTTGGTTCAGGGCTAAAATTGTAAAACCAAATTTATACGCTGACATCCTGCAAAGGATAAAGCCACTGATAAGTGATGAATACTTCTTCACTTTAATAATTCACCTAGAATGGAGCATGTGGCAACAATCCTAGTATTCTGTGAATTAAATACACAAAATTCATCCAGGTTGGAGCATGTAGCAATAATCCCATATACCCTGTGAATTTACAGCATTATTAATTAATGCATGACTAGCCTTGTGTTTCCTGTGTTGTTCCCGCAAAACTCTCATTACTAGCCCGATTGAGCATATTTGAATCTGGACTGACAGTCTCAGAAACAATCACGACCACGCAAGTTGGCCGCATGATTTAACCATCCTAGACGAGACGATCCTCAGCAGGAGCAGGCTACCATCTTAATGACCACCAGCGGGCCCGTTTATCCCCTGGTCGGTCGAATACATACCACGCCTCCCAAACAACCACCGAACACCAGCCTAGAGTAGGATGGTTGGGCTGGTATGGAGAAGCTTGTAAAACATGTACGCACAAGACTGCTAATGTCGGTCACAAACAGATCGCGGCCGTCCAACTTCACCGGCATGGTTGGACGACATAGATCGTCCCATGGCCGGTTGGACAAGCGTTGTCCTGCACACCGGCGGGCCCCCTTCATGCCTGCATAATCGACCACCTCACGACCTAGCCCGGAAGAAGCAAACACTCGACCAAAGCTCGGCCGGCGTGATGCTTTAAGGGTCGCAGGAAATTCCACTAAAGGTCTTAAATTGATCACGACCATCCAACCTCACCAGCATGTTCGGATGGCTTAGATCATACCCATAGCCGTCATGAAGGTATTGGCATGTTCACCATCGGCCCAATGTGGGCCCCACATGGTCGGCCTCCCCAAAACAGGAGCGTAGCTTGCCAATTCGTCCAGCCAAAGTAGCGTGGACATGAAACCATAATTAGGGTTTGCGGCATATCACATGTGTCGCAAATCAGTCGCGACCATTCATCTTCGCAGGCATAGATGGAGGATGTAGACTCAAAGGGTCTCAAGCATGTCAAGACAATCGTCGTGGGCCCGTCTATATGCGTGACTAATCGGCAAAGGCCAACCATGGCTAGATGCCTCGATTCGTGCACCCAAACTAGGCATGGTCGCGCGGTTCCAATTGCAAACCGATCTCGACCACTCAACTTTGCCGGAAAAATCGACTGGCTTAGATCACATCTCCATGGGACAGTGAGGCACAAACGCGTACACCGGCAAGCCGTCTACACGCATGCCCGGTCGGTCTTGACAAAAACATCTCCCATGCATGGATTCGACCAAGCTGAAAGAAGGTACTTGCGCACCTCTTAAACACTAATCTGACGGTCGCAGATGTGGGTTGCAAGTCATCTCGTCCGTACAACTTCGCCAGCTTGGACGGACAGCCTAAGACAGGATTTAGGCAACTAGTGAGGCATCACCACGATCACCGTCCAACACTCTTCCACATGGGGTGATCGGCCAAATTAGGGCTTGCATGTATAGCCTCCAAACGATCACTCGAAGATGGCTGGACGTGATGCTATTTTAAGACGCTTAAATTCGTGACTTACTCCGTTAAGCCTTAAAACAACGATGCTTCATACATGCTGAATATATTCGATGCATTACCTGCATAAAATACACATGATATTTCATAAATATCGACTTCCTAAATAACTTAGTTATTTAATCTAGCATCACATGCTACTTTCTGTGGGTTCCACATCCACACATTCGAGAAATCAAGCATGTCACAAACTGGGGGATACATACTGGGGTATTGATCTGGCGGTTTACAACGTGCAGCGTGCAACGCGCCATCACAAGAACGTGTTAGGAAGACATGGACGGTTAGTGATGATGGGAGAAGTGGGCAAGACTGTTCGTGTGACACTGACACACAACTCCACTAATCTATCACTCCACTTCCTCCACTTCCCATGAGAGACGTGGGTTAGTCTCAATGACTTGTATAAATAGGTTCTCCTCCCTATTTCCAAAGGACAGACAAGACAGAAACCTATAGTTGATACAATCGTATTCAAACACCAGAACTGATATCTTACACTCTGCAAGCCAGTTCAACTTTCTGATACAAGTCATACACAGCCAACACCTTCACAATCTCAACACCTTATTCGCTTCCCTCCCTAAGATCAACCCCATCTCCTTCACTTTGTGACCGAAGCAAGTCTGGAACGACCATTTCTTGGTTTAGACCAGAATTGTACAGATTGATTTCTCGAATCAAAAGCACTCCCGTGCAGTGCATTTGTTTAGGGTTTAGATTCATTTCTCATCCACACACCCCAAATTACAAAAACCGGCAGAAATAGTTTTCACCCATAAACAATTGGCGACCACAGTGGGAGATTAATCTCTCGGTTGTGAAGTCAGTTTCTTCAATACCAATTCAATTTTATTGATTTCGAAAAATAATAGATCTTAGGTCTGGATCAGCAACCAATCCTTACGGGACTAGCGCTAACAATACTCTCAGTGTTGATATCCCAGGTGTCACCAAGTAGGTGAAGTGGGAAAGACTGGTCGTGTGACACTAACACACAACTCCACTACTCCATCACTCCACTTCCTCCACTTCCCATGAGAGACGTGGGTTAGGCTCAATGACTTGTATAAATAGGTTCTCCTCCCTATTTCCAAAGGACAGACAAGACAGAAACCTAGTGTTGATACAATCGTATTCAAACACCAGAACTGATAGCTTACACTCTGCAAGCCAGTTCAGCTTTCTGATACAAGTCATACACAGCCAACACCTTCACAATATCAACACCTTCTTCGCTTCCCTCCCTAAGATCAACCCCATCTCCTTCACTTTGTGACCGAAGCAAGTCTGGAACGTCCATTTCTTGGTTTAGGCCAGAATTGTACAGATTGATTTCTCGAATCAAAAGCACTCCCGTGCAGTGCATTTGTTTAGGGTTCAGATTCATTTCTCATCCACACACCCCAAATTACCAAAACCGGCAGAAATAGTTTTCACCCATAAACAGAATCGGATTTGGTTTAGCATAAAAGCATATGTGTTTCGACGGTTTTCAACTTTTGCTTGTAATTGTTAAAAACGATTTTCAACTTTTCTCTGGTGAAGGTTGGTTGTTGTTATTCTTTTTTTTTTCATAAGGATGACAACATGATGATATTTCGATATCAATTCTCCCTGGAAGAAGATGCAATCATATTGGAGAAGTGGATGCGAAATTTGAGGTAACAATCTTGTTAGTTAATTGTTTTCCCGTTTAAGAAAATCCTGAGTTTATATCATATATATTTATTGATTTTGCTTAACAAAATTTCGGTTCAATTGATGTTTATTCCATGATGTTTAATCTAGGTTGTTCTTCGGGAATTTAAGACCGGATTATCAATTGGTTCCTGTTCACCTTGATTTTATATCTTAAGACGGAACAAAACCTAGGGTTTTTCAGTGCGAGACAAATTTATCCTTTGATAGAGTTTTCTGTGTGAGACAGATTTGTTTATTATCAAGTCTGCGATTTTGGGTTGCAGCAACTCTTAGTTGTGGGTGAGATCAGCTAAGGGAATCAAGTGCGCAGTATCCTGCTGGGATCAGAGGCGCAGGAGTACAACTACACCTTGAATCGATGGGAGACTGATTGGGGTTCAACTATAGTCCAGTCCGAAGTTAGCTTGTAGTAGGCTAGTGTCTGTAGCGGCTTAATACAGTGTGTATTCAATCTGGACTAGGTCCCGGGGTTTTTCTGCATTTGCGGTTTCCTCGTTAATAAAACTTCTGGTATTTGTGTTATTTCTTTTCCGCATTATATTTAAATAATACAAGTTGTGTGTTAAAGATCATCAATTGGAAATCCAACCTTTGGTTGTTGATTGATATTGATTGATCCTTGGACATTGGTCTTTGGTACCGTCCAAGTTATCTCTCTTTGATAAAGACTCGCAGATTTCCATTTGCTTGAGTAAAGATCAAATCGAGAGATTGATATATAAACTCTTTGATATATCTTTTTATTGATTGAGTCTAACTGTCTAGTTTATTCTCATAAAAGTATATTGGAGTTTGTCCATACAGATTGCTAAGCGAAATATTGGGTGTTGTTGTTAGACCCCCGCTTTTTCAGTTTTTACACTATTTATCGTCAAAGCAATTTCCAAAGTGATTGAAACATTATGACTTTCGTCATTAGGTGAAGATAAACCTGATCAAAGCGAAATGCTTTACCAACACATGATTTCGAGATATAGATAGGCGAGATATACTCGGCTCGAAATATCAAATGTGTATGATCCAGTCTATATAGCATACGACTTTTGTCTCATAAGAAGTAGGAGATAGAAGAGATAGACTTTTGAGTGATAGATAAGTTCAAGTCTCCACATACCTTTTTGTTGATGAAGTTCCACGGTTCCTTGAGTAGATATTCGTCGTTGTATGATGAATCGCCATGAAGTCCTTGAGCTCAACTACACTTTTCTATCCTAGTCCGAGATTTAGCTATGTAGACTAGAAATCAAGACTCATAGTTTTGATCACTAACATTGACAAACATGCTTGAGATAGCAAGCATGCGAGGTCGACCGAGCTATGCTCTAACAATCTCCCCCTTTGTCAATTTTAGTGACAAAACTATTAATACATATGGAATACAAAAAAGATAAACTTTAGTGGCTCCCATTCCATAGTCTAATCTTCAACGTTCCCTGAAATCTTCGTCCTTCCAAGTACTCCAATGATCCCAAAGGTTGTAAGTTTAGCATCACTGTTGTTGAAGATCCGTAACTATAACAATGAGAGAAATCGAGATTCTCGATCATCATTATACAATGACATAATATTATTATGTAACATCAAAGTCCAATTGCATCACGGCTTTAACAATAATACTATGGTGATATGTATCACTCCCCCTTAGTCAATACTCCATCTCACATGGAAACCACTCCCCCTTACACAATGATCCGAAAACCATATGTATATGTAGTAGAACTACACATTAATTCTCCCCCTTTTTGTCAATAAAGTTGTTAAAGGTACAAGAACGGGTTCCTAATGAAATTTCCGTGAAGAGACATTTCTTAGACTAAAAGAAGAAATACATACCAACTTAATTTAGATGCAATCATAAAGCTGAAGCTAAATGCATTCATCAAGGAGTTTTAAAATACAAGATAACCCTTATAAAATTCCACAGCCGCACACCCCGCAAGATATTATCATTAAGCACAAGTTCAAAAGAACTCTCCCCCATTTGATGTCATTCCCGAGAGAACAACAAGAGAGACCTTAATTTCGAAAGAAAAGAAGGATTTTTAATTGGACACCAAAAACCATATGAAAATGATTTTCTATATCCAAAACTGAATCAAATTAATCACAAGTAAACCCGTGATTAATTTAAATGGAATACGCAACTAAATCAAACCACAAAAGTGATCAATTTAATTGATTGTGCTCAACATAAGTAAACTTACGGAGCTACGACTAAGGTAATCATACGGAGATGACTAACTTAATCGTTCACATACTCAACATAAGGAAAACCTTACGGAATATACGACTACATCAACCAATAGAAAATAGTTAGTATAGCCGTTTATATACTCAACACAAGAACTTGTGGAATATATGAAAACTCAACTAGACTAATTACAGGAGAACCCATAATTAATCTAATTGGAATACAAACAACCAAACTAATCACAAAGGTAATCAGTTTAATTGTCAAAAGTTTTACTCGACAAAAGAAGACTTTCGGAGCAAATAACTAAATAACCAACCAAGATGATTAATTTAGTTCATAATGCTTAACATATATCATCTTATGGAACAACCAACAAAGCCAATAAGAATAATCGACTTAGTTATATCGTGCTCAACATAAGACACACAATGGAGCCTTCACGGTAATACAAAAAGAATGGATCAATGAAGATCAATACCGTGGAATACATACAAGGATCTATTCTATCTTTCCATAACTATATGCATAATGACATAATAGACTTTATCCTTGTCACACAAAAGATTTTATCCTATTTTCCATCAAATAAATGATTGCATAGGAATAACTTCTGTGTTTGTCAAAAGTGCATTCGTCCTTTCATCAATACGAAAATCAATTCATGAACGAGTTTACTTTTGAAAACATATGGGACCTTCGAGTTCACGGACGCAAACCATACATATCCCATAAAACGTTGCAATACTTCAAAACAGATTAATACTGCAATAATATCATCCTCCAAATATTTTTAGAATTTAAAACCAATAAACCTAAAAAAATAACATAAGAAGATGAAAACAAAAATAGTTATGTTTAGTCACAATCTTCGTTATTCAAAACACTAGTTATTCTTCCTACTAAATCAAACAGAAGACTTACTAGGAATTGTAGATCTTTCTCAGGGAATCTACAGAGAACTCCTTCTTGTTATTGAAAAACCCATTGATTATGAGATCGTTCAATTCCTCTAAATCTTCAGAAATATCAGTTAACTCACTAAGTTCCCTTTTTTGGATCACGCAAGGTATTCTTGGTTAGAGACAACCTTTTTTCATAGTGAGTTATTTCTTCCACAGTTTAAGGATCCACAATCAATATCGTTAGCAGGATATTTTCCTAACAACCATAGATACATACTTGAGCCACAAGATGCAGAGCCTCAACCCCTCAATCTAAGAATGAGGATGCAGGCGTCTCCGAGCTCAACCAGAGACAAAGTGAGCCAGATGCTCCCCTTGCTTGTCAAGGCTTGTTGCATAAACATGTTTCCTCCTCCTTCTGATTCTGGAAGCATTGGTTTTGCACGACCTTTGATTATCCAGATTCAACTTTTGCATGTTCTCTTGTAGTTTAAAAATTCTTTTGTTCCTCTGCTTGAACCTCCAACACGTGTTTTGAACATGATTTGCATTTCCACAAAACGAACAAACCTGCGATCCTTTGTCTTGTTGAAGTGCCTTCTGTTTATCACAACTGCCAGCCTTTGTTTTCCCAAGACACTTAGGAACATAGTTGACGATACCTGCAGTCTTGCTCTTAAATCCTAAACCATTAGTGTTTCCAAAGGATTTCTGACCAAATAACATTGCTGAGATTTTATCAGAACTTCCAGATAATCGTTGAAGATCATCTTTGAGAGTATTAATCTCTTCTTCCTTTAGAAAAATGGTCCTGGTGAGTTGATCATTAAGATAATATATCTCAAGATCTTTCACTTGGATTAAAGGTTCCAGTTTCTTCAATAAAGCTTTTAATTGAAGATTTTCTTGAAGGACCTCTTTGTTCAAGAAATCAAAAATCTTTGTGTCAGACTCAATTTCTGAATCAAATTTTGAGTGTATGGAGGTTTCTGCTATAAGAGCTGTAGATTCACATCCAACAGACATATTCAAGATGTCGACACAAAGAGATTTATCTTCCATAGAATCTTTAGAAGCAATAGCTGACAGGGGATGTTTATCACATCTAACGCTCCTCTTTATAAAATTCTTGATCTTTTATGTTAACAATGGTTTATTGAACCGATAACCAGATGAATAACACTCATCGGCCCAAGATAAGTTAGAGGATTTACTTGTCTCGGGAACAGCGTTGAATGCAAAGGTTTGAACAGAATTTGGATCACGAATTGTCACCTGTCCACAGGAGGTATTCGTGGAAGGAGTGTTGAAGTTGTTTCCTCCATTGATGGCATGTTTCTTAGAAACGTATCTCTTGTCTTCAAATACAGTTTCTAAGATATCCCAGGATTCTTTAGACTTAGTGCAAGTAGCCACATAATACTGAAGATCTGAGGTAACGGCCTGTCTGATAGCATTTAATACAAAAGAGTTTTGCATTGCAGCAAGAGATTCTTCAGGACTATAACTACCAACATCCTTTGGTATAGATACATCGTCTTTTGTATTAACCGGAGGATTATAGCCTTTAACAATACATACCCAGGTTTGAAAATCACATGATTGAAGATAAGCACACATTGCAACTTTCCATGCTGAGTAGTTTGAGCCATCAAAGACTGGTGGTACGTTAATAGAGATAGTACCTATGTCCATAGAGTCAGATCGCTACAAACATGAATTTGTTAGGTCTTAGACGTGTTTGTTGGCTCTGATACCAATTCAAAAAGCGGGGGTCTAACAACAACACCCAATATTTCGCTTAGCAATCTGTATGGACTAACTCCGAAATACTTTGCTAGAAAATCAACTAGATAGTCAGACTCAATCTAGATTAAAGTATCTCAAGGAGTCAATATCTCTCACTTGTTTTGATTTACTCAAGCTAAAACAATAGCGAGTCTTTAATCAAACACAAGGCATAACTTGGACGGTACCAAAGACCAATACCCAAGGATCAATCAATATCAATCAACAACCAAAGATTGGATTTCCAATTTATAATCTTAACGCACAACCTGTATTATTTCAATTATATAAAATATAATGCGGAAAAGAAATAACACAGACACCAGAAGTTTTGTTAACGAGGAAACCGCAAATGCAGAAAACCCACGGGACCTAGTCCAGATTGAATACACACCGTATTAATCCGCTACAGACACTAGCCTACTCCAAACTAACTTCGGACTGGACTATAGTTGAACCCCAATCAGTCTCCCACTAATTCAAGGTACAGTTGTACTCCTACGCCTCTGATCCCAGCATGATACTGCACACTTGATTCCCCCAGCTGATTTCACCCACAACTAAGAGTTGCTACGACCCAAAATCGCAGGCTTTAACAAAAAACAAATCTGTCTCACACAGACAAGTATATCAAAGGATCAATCTGTGTCCCACAGAAAAACCCTAAAGTTTTTATTCCGTCTTTTGATAATAATCAAGGTGAACAGGAACCAATTGATAATCCGGTCTTATATTCCCGAAGAACAGCCTAGATTAATCAATCACCTCTCAACAATCCTTCTTGACTACACAAGCGGTTTGTCGAGGAATCACAAACAGTGAGACGAAGATGTTTGTGACTTCTTTATCTTGCCTATCGGAGAACTCTCACGATCTCAAGCCAATCAATAGATTGTACTCGTACGATAGAAGATGCAAGATCAGATCACACAACTACGATAAAAGTAGTATCGGTCTGGCTTCACAATCCCATTGAAATCTTTAAGTCGTTAACCTGGTTTTAGAGAAGAAAACCAAAGGTTAAAGGAGAATCGACTCTAGCGAGCGCACTAGTATCACACAGACGTGTGGGAATTAGTTTTGCACAATGCTAGATGTCTCCTTTATATAGCCTTCAAATCAGGGTTTTGCTTTAGTTACAAAGCAATCCATATTCACCGTTAGATGAAAACCTGATTTAGATTCAAGCTAATATTTCTCAACCGTTATATCGAAAACTTAGCTTGTTACACACACTTGGGTAGACGTTTACTGGGTTTGTGAAAACCGTGCCCAAACGTGTACGTGTATGTTGGTCCAACATAGTAACCCAAAAGGTTAACCATATGAGCATTTCGTATTAACCTAGTTCTTCTTCACCATAACTAGTTCAATTGACTCAAATGAACTAGTTAGAGAGTTGTTCAATTGATATGAGATCTTATATGACTACACAAGACACAATTGAAACAAAGATGATTCGATTCGATTGAATCGGCTCATGAACTTTATAGCCACGGTTTGCATTCCTTAGTAATTTAAGTTTCATATTTATAGCACATCTTTAGATCATAACCACTTAAGCTCACAAACAAGTTCGCGGACTTAAGACAACCGGCAGAGTTTTCCAAACTCATCAGAAAATCTCGGCAAGGAGACTTCCGCCAGTTCGCGGACTTTAACTTATCGAACGAATTTGGAATCCCAGCAGAAATTCTCGGTACAAGAACTTCCGACAGTTCTCAGCTGAGTTCGCAAACTGGGTTCGCAGACTTGGCAAAGCCAATTCCTCCGGTTTCTCTCAATCAACAAAGTTCAAAAACTTCGGATTAAGGAATACATGGTTATGTAATCTAAACTCTTATTCCAATCATTAAGACATTATCAAAGGACGTTATATAGCCGTTATTCACAGACCGTTTCACGTCAGAGAAATTATCAAAGTAATTAAAACTTTTCATGACTTTCGTCACTAGGTGAAGATAAACTTGATCAAAGCGAAACGCTTTACCAACACACGATTTCGAGAAAAAGATAAGTAGTGAATACTCAGCTCGAAATGTCAAATGTGTATGATCCAGTCTATATAGCATACGACTTTTTGTCTCATAAGAAGTAGGAGATAGAATAGATAGACTTTTGAGTGATGGATAAGTTCAAGTCTCCACATACCTTTTTGTTGATGAAGTTCCACGGTTTCTTGAGTAGATCTTCGTCGTTGTATGATGAATCGCCATGCATTCCTTGAGCTCAACTACACTTTTCTATCCTAGTTCGAGACTTAGCTATAATAGACTAGAAATCAAGACTCATAGTTTTGATCACTAACATTGACAAACATGCTTGATATAGCAACGCATGCGAGGTCGACCGAGCTATGCTCTAACAGAACCCTTGTGGTTTGGGTGACTTTTTGATTTAGTAGGATTAAGTTCTATCCCATGTTGGTAGGATTTATCAAACAATCATGAAGGGTTATGGTAGAAACAATATGTGAAAAATAACAATATGTTGAATCGGTTTTGGTTTAGCATAAAAGCATATGTGTTTCGACGGTTTTCAGCTTTTGCTTGCAATTGTTAAAACCGATTTTCAACCTTTCTCTGGTAAAGGTTGGTTGTTGTTATTCTTTTGTTTTTGCATAAGGATGACAACATGATGATATTTCGATATCAATTCTCCCTGGAAGAAGATGCAATCATATTGGAGAATTGGATGCGAAATTTGAGGTAACAATCTTGTTAGTTAATTGTTTTCATGTTTAAGAAAAGCATGAGTTTATATCATATATATTTATTGCTTTTGCTTAACAAAATTTCGGTTCAATTGATGTTTATTCCATGATGTGTGTGTGGATGTGTGTGATTCAATTGGTCCCGGTTAAGAAAACTATTGTTATCTTGCTTTATTGTGTGGTATCAATTGTTTAGGCTTACAAAATTTCGGCGCAATTGCGGTATTTTAATGCTTCTGTTGTTTCAATTGCTTCCGGTTGAGGTGAATAATTATGCAAGTTGATTTATGTTGGATTGTATGAATTATTTATGGCTTAACGAAATAAAAGGTGTACGGGATGAGTTGTTTAGTCCAATTCGATTCCATATAAGAAAAACTAAATTAATTCTGATCTTAGTTAGATTTATCGAAGTGAGGTTTCGGTTATTCAAGTCTAATCGAATGCCTTAACAAGAAATGCTAGTTAACTAACCTAGTACTTGTCTTGTTTGAAATTGAAAGGTCTAAGTTATGGATAATTAGAACCTGATGAGAAAAATAGAGTTATCTTTATTTTGGTTTTATCGAATTAAGCGGCTTTTTGTGAACAATCGGTTTAGCAAAGGGACTAAGGTACTTAGTTGATTTTTGTTTTGCTAAACTAAATTGGAAAAATTGTTTCGGACAATTGTTTCCTTGGTAACATATCAAAATAAAACTACTTGTAGTTTCGGTTTTGATATCGGTTATCAGAACATGATGCGTGGAACCCTCGTGCCTAACTCTACAGGTTTCAAGTCTTTTTTGAGATTTGTAAGATTCTTTTCGTGTTGTCCTTTATTTTTTCGTTTATTTGTCATTTTGTGACAAAAAGGGGGAGAAATATATGGATTAAACAAGTGATACTGGTATTGATTTTATATTGATTGGTATCGCTAAGGAAAAGAACATTGGTGCTTAAACGTTTTATCTAAACGAAAGAGTGAAAGCACAGACTAAGGAGGAGTAACATGTCATATGAAGTGGTATAAAAAAGACGTGCGGATTGAATATCTACATATCTTCCTTAGGGGGAGTATTAGCTTTGTTATTAAAATGCCGCTGTTGCATTTTCAAGGATTGAATGTAAGCAGTTTACTGTGCTTTCGAATCGGGAATCAAGCGTATGTGTAATGAATTCTTGTAATTTGTTTATCCATATGATGTAAGAGTTTTGTCACTAAAATTGACAAAGCGAGAGATTGTTAGAGCATTGCTAGGTTGACCCAGCAAGCGTTGGTATGTCAAGTTTGGTTGTCATATTTTAGTGAATCAAAACTCATGTTAAGAGTCGTTTGATTATGTACTAGAGTCAACTTCGTATAGGTTAGCTTGAAAGTATTAGGATATGAGACATTACAAGTATTGCGAAGTCTTGAAGATGTGAAGAAGGAAGGATCTAAAACGACAACAATCATCCTTCCATTTGAGGTTAGTGATATTTGACTTGAACTGTTTCATTCCCTAACGTATCTTTCAAGTCGTGCATATTGAAAATAAAACTGTGAAGCATATTCTAACTCTAGATAGACATAGTATTAAGGAATACAATATGAGGTTTATTGCTTAACCATTAAACTTTGTAGATAAGACATCGCCATAATCATTTGAAATGCTATTGTGATTATGTATGGGCATGAGGTGAGGATTTCATCCTAGGGAACAATGTTTTACATGTGTATTAAGGAAGTAAGTTCATAAACTTGTTTGTGAACCGAAAAGGAAATTGCCAGGCGTTATTGGTTTTGTTATTCATTGCATATCTTATGAACAACCAATATGTGTGATTGAGTATAACCGTTCACGTATTGTTGTGTTCTTGGTAGAACTATTCACAAAGACCTGACTTATGTATTGGTATGACTTTTATTAGTGAAACCGATCTTAAGCAATCACCTGAGATGGTATGATTGGGTTTGTGATTTTATGTCTGACCAATTATGGGAAAGGGGAACCGATCCTAGTAAGAGGTGCAGTATATCACAAAGGGGAACCGATCCTTGTACGAGGTGTAGCAAGGTTTATAGCAAAAAGGGGAACCGATCCTATGAACATGTGCAACACGTTTTTAGGCAAAGGGGAACCGATCTTATAGACATGTGCAACACATATAAGTTAGACACCATATATGTGTGGGGAACCGATTCTAGTACCTAGTCAACCGAATTTTGGAAAGCTAGTGTGACTATGCGCAATACTCACATGGAAGGTAGAACCGAAACTTGTTTTGGTAGAATCGATAAAACCATGATTGTGATTGAATGTTATTTGATCAATCGCATAGTTCTTGAAAGTCAGATGAACCAATTCTTAACTTGTTTGGAAGTGTGGAAAATCGGTTTCAAGGTTGTAAGTGTGAAAGAGAACTTACAAAGTAAGGATGTCGGCATACTTTGAACACGTGCTATGAATGTTTATTATTTAATTGTTCAAAGTTATTCCTTAATAGCTAAGGGAAAAGAATCCCAGGATCGAAACATAAATAAGTTAAAAATCTTTTAATTAAGGTATTTAACTTAATTACAAGAGATTCAAGTGATTGTGTGCAGGTTATTATTGAAGATCTAAGAAGATTTGAAGACGAAGAAGATATTGAAGATTTCTTATTTGTGGGTTCATAATCTTTGGTGTGCACAATACTTGTTTCGGTAAAAGAGGATCCAATTAATAATAGGTTTATCCTTGTGATAAATTGGATTGATTAATTGAGTAGATCGGCATCAACACAATTCTTTGGATTAATAGTGTTGTTGGCTTAATCTTAAACGATTACTTCGGTAATTGAATATAAGATAGATCTAAGAACCTGACGAAGGAGTTTATGTTAAGATAAACAGAAGAGCCTTTGTCCGTCTCATATCACTTGGTTGAAAAGAGTTGATACCAAACATATTTTTTGTTCCTTTACTGTTTGGAATACGAACCAAAGGAATTGTTCCAAGTACGTGACTAAGGTCGGAGGCGTGGGAATACATACGGAACTAGGTGAACTATAGTTTTAGTTGCTTGGTCTCAACTATACGAAGTTAGGTGTAATTTTGTGTAGCGGCTTAATCCTGAGAGTATTCAATTCTGGACAAGGTCCCGGGGTTTTTCTGCATTTGCGGTTTCCTCGTTAACAAAATCTTGTTGTGTCATTTACTTTATATTTCCGCATTATAATTGTTTTATTATAATTAAAGTAAAGTACACAAACGTTAATTCCTATTTACTTGATAAGTGAATCATATTGTGTTTGGTTAAGTCCGAACCTTTTTATCAAGTAACATACTTCGTTGTTTTATTATCTTGATCTCGTATCCATAGACGATCACACGAAGTGTGAACCGATTAGTTTTATTGTCTCGACTTAGTCCATAGACAATCACTTTCGGAGAAAGGACTTATAGGTAGGAAAAGTTTTAGCTTGAGGTATATTTGGAGGTATATTTAGGTACCCTCGCCTTTTCAATTTTGTTAATGAGGAAATGCAAATGCATAAAAACCCCGAGACCTTGTCCAGAATTGAATACTCTCAGGATTAAGCCGCTACACAAAATTAAACCTAACGTCGTATAGTTGAGACCAAGTAACTAAACCTATAGTTCACCTAGTTCCGTCTGTATTCCCACACCTCCAACTTATGAATAAGTCACGTACTTGGAACAATTCCTTTGGTTCGTATTCCAAACAGTAAAGGAACAACAAATCTTTTTGGTATCAACTATATTCAACCAAGTGATGTGAGTCGGACAAAGGCTCTTCTGTTTATCTTAAAATAAACTCCTTCGTCAGGTTCTTAGATCTATCTTATGTTCAATCACCAAAGGTAATTGTTAAGATTTTGCAATCAATACTTTTAATCACAAATAATTGTATTGATGCCGATCTACACAACTAATCAATCCAATTTACCACAAGGATAAACCGATTATAGTTGGATCCTCTTATACCGAAATAAGTATTGTGCACACCAAAGATTATGAACCCCAAATCAGAAATCTTCAATATTTTATTTTTCTTCAAATCTTCTTAGATCTTCAATAAACACCTGCACACAACAAATTGAATCTCTTGTGATCAATCACGCACAGAACGGAGTCTGTTAACAATGGTTTATCACAAGATCGTCTTTAGCACTAACAACAGTCTAAAGATCCCTGTGGATACTTCGATCTAGTTTGAGTGATTCTTATATCATAATAGAAGATTCTCAAGCATAAAAAAACTAGGTGCAATAAAAGTTCAACCACCGTTAGTCAATCAAATTAATCAAAAACACAAGATAAACCGCAATTATTTAGTTTCCCACCAACGGTACTCGTAGAGATTCTCAATCCCAAAGAAGACTTTAAACTGAGAGGCCGTAAGAGATTTCGCCTAATTAGGTTACTCTCCTCTCCGAATAGGTGGCTACACCAGTAACAACACAACCGAGGAAGTTTTTTGTCACGAAGGATTAGTTTGCTAGAAATACAAACTTCAAGTATTTATAGACAAGGTAGTTTGGACACCAAGGAATTTCCAAAACCGAAAATATTCTTAAAGATATTCAACATATTCCAAATTCGGTTTTCATAATTCCTGGAAATGCTCTGTCCAAAATAATGACCTAAAATCTCTTTGGAAAATCTCAACTAGTAAATGCACATTACTAATTCTCATTTTCCTAAAATAAAATTAACAACCTTAATTAAAATATTTTTAACTTATTTATATTTCGATCCTGGGATTTCTTCCTGTAGATATTAAGGAATAACTTTAACAATAAAAGATAAACATTACTGTACGTGTTCAAAGTATGCCGACATCCTTACTTTGTAAGTCCTCTTTCATACTTACAACCTTGAAACCGATATACCACACTTCCAAACAAGATTAGAATTGGTTCATCTGACTTTCAAGAACTATGCGATTGATTAAGAAACACTCAATCACAAATCATGGGTTTAACAGTTCTACCAAAACAAGTTTCGGTTCTACCTCCATGTGAGTATTGTGCATAGTCACACTAGCTTTCCAAAATTCGGTTGACTAGGTACTAGATCGGTTCCTCACATATATATGGTATCTAACTTATATTTGTTTCACATGTCCATAGGATCGGTTCTCCTTTCTGCAACAAACTTGCTGCACCTCATACAAGGTGAAAAAGTGGGGGTATAACAACCACACCCAATATTTCGATTAGCAATTTGTATGGACTAATTCCAATATACTTTCAAAAGAATCAACTAGACTCAATCTTAATAAAGTATATCAAAGATTTATATCTCTCTTTCTTGATTCAATTCTTACTCAAGCAAGTGGAAATTTGCGAGTCTAATTGAATACAAGACAAATCACTTGAGTGGTACCAAAGACCAATGTTCAAGTATGAATCAATTTCAATCAACAACCAAAGGTCGGATTTCCCAATTGATTGATTCAAACGCACAACCTATGATATTTCAATTATGTATATAAACAATATAATGCGGAAAAGAAATAACACAGACACCAGAATTTTTGTTAACGAGGAAACCGCAAATGCAGAAAAACCTCGGGACCTAGTCCAGATTGAACACACACTGTATTAAGCCGCTACAAACACTAGCCTACTACAAACTAACTTCGGTCTGGAATGTAGTTGAACCCCAATCAATCTCACACTGATCCAAGATACAGTTGCGCTCCTTGCGTCTCTGATCCCAGTAGGATACGACGCACTTGATTCCCTTAGATGATCTCACCCACACCTAATAGTTGCTACTTTAGTTGCAGGAAATCCTACACTACCCCCTCATATGATTTCATTATTACTCAACTCATTTTTAGGTTTACACTCTTAATTTTATTGATCAATCTTTGAATGTTCTTACAAGAAAAGATAAAGGAATCAAGAATGACCTCTGCTCTAGAATTTCTCTCTCCTATTTACTTGTTTCTTACCCAAAAAGATCTCTCTCCTCTTTACAACTTGAACGACTATTTATAGGGAATACATAGTGGATGACAGCTAATTTGTCCTTTATTTTCGGGTATGGTTTGCGACATTCTCGCAACCTTACAAATGTTAATTTCGCAAGATTTCTAATTTTCGCAGAACTATCAGATCTTTCTCGTGATTCTAGCTGACGTCGTTTATCGTATCATTTCTGAAATTTTTCTGCGACGTTGTTGTGTTGTGTAGTTGATAATTTCGTTGAGATATTATCGTTGCGAGATTCTGATCCTACATCTTGCCTCTTCTCATATTTTTTATGCGAAGTAGAGAATGATGTGAGAAATCCCGCAGCTGTTCTTCTCTTCATATTCTGCATTTATCACATGTATTCTTTATTTCATCTGTTTCTTGACACGTCTTTTGTAACCGTTGCTTTTCAACCGCTTATATCTTTCCGTATTAATCGTGTTTATTTTCTCTAGGAAAAATTCCCTCTATATATATTCTTTCTCACTCTCTTTTTCTTTCTTTTTATTTTCTCTGCAACTTCATCGTTCTTCTGCAAATTCCGTTATTGCAACTTTTCTTCTTTCTTCTTCAATCTTTTTCTTCATCTTCATACTATTTCTTCTGCATATCTTCATACTAGTTCTTCTTCATCTTCATACTATTTCTTCTGCATATCTTCATCGTTCGTAATTTTCTTCGAAATAATCTTCATGCTACTGTTTTCCATGGATTCATCAAGGTTAGTTTTTTTTTTATGGGTTTTGCTGAAATTGATCTTGTTTATTGCCTTATTTGATGTTGTTTATGTGATTCTCATACTCTTGTTATTTCAGCAAAAGCGCCTCCAACACTAAATTCACAGTTCACAACCCTAATATTCCCAAACCGCAACATAAGGTTGTTGCGCATAAAAGAAAGTATGCGAATGAGAAGGTAGTAAGAAATACTATCTTTTTCTAATAACAATATTGTTGCGACATCTTCGCAAGATAAACCTTTATCTCCCATTCGCGAAAAAGCTGCCTCAGATTTCATTTCTTCAGCTGACCTTTCAATGATTGAAACCCCCCTTGTTGATCCTTCTATAAATGAAACCTCCTCTCTTGCTATTGAGAATGTTTCTCAACCTTCTATCACTGCCAGTTCTCTACCTGAATCTCTTCCTCTTTCGAAAGAAACCGTGGAAGGAATAGATATTGCTTTCAAAGTTTTATCTGAAGTCCTAGACGATGGAAAGAAGTCTTCTATCGATCCTATCAAGTCTAATGTTTGAGAAATTCTGAGCAAGCCTTTAGGTTCTGACAGAGCTGCTTCGCAGACAGCTTTGGAAATAGAATGTAATGCTCTTCGTCTGGAAAATCAAAAGCTTCATAATGTTTTGTTGGATCGTGACAATCTTCGCAAGAAGAATGATGAATTGAGAGGTATGATTTTCTTATCTGTGTCTTAAATTTTCCCTTTTAATGGTTTTATCCTTCCCATATTTAATTATCCTTGAAATCCCTCTTTCGCATGTTAAGCCTTAAACCAGAAACGAATAATGGAGAGATATCAATTTGAATCTGCCGTTGAAGAAGCCCGTGTTGATAAAGAAATTTTGATGGATCAATATAATCAATTAGATAACCTCTATTCATATTCCCTTGATCATATAAGTAATCTTACCAATGAAAATACCCAATTAGTTCAGAGACAAGATTTATTAAGTAATGAAGTATCTCGCCTTTCTTATTCTTTGACTAAAGCTAATTTAGGGATGGAAACTTTATCAGATGAGAATAAAACCTTATCTCAAGAGAAGCGAACTTATTTAAACAAGATGGTGATATCTTCGCAACAACTTTGCATTCTTCAGAAAGTATGTGATGACCAAGAGCAATCTCTTCGCTCTTTGAGAAATGAACTTAAAGAAGTAACAGAGTCATCTATCGCTGAAAGAGATACACTCATTCAAGGTAGAATAGATTTAAGTGTAAAGGCGAATCAACTTAAAGAACAATATTCCAAATTAGAAGAATCTTATTCTTCTCTTGCGAAGAAAAATGCCTTTCTTATTTCCAAAGAGAAAAATCTTCAGTCTCGACTTAAAGGTTTAATTGGAGATAAATTTGATGACGCAATGGACCTTTGGGAG
This sequence comes from Papaver somniferum, assembly GCF_003573695.1. Taxonomy (NCBI): domain Eukaryota; kingdom Viridiplantae; phylum Streptophyta; class Magnoliopsida; order Ranunculales; family Papaveraceae; genus Papaver; species Papaver somniferum. Next base: position 167,370,518 of record NC_039363.1, on the reverse strand, counting down.
AATAGTTGTCTGTCTTTGATTCAATATCTTATTTCGCAAAAGGAAGGTAGTCATAATAGTTTGACTGCCTTAACTATCTTTTCTTTGTCATATCTTTCTGAGTTCTTCATCTTAATGAAATTTTGTATTCTACCTTTCGCAGAGTCTGAGAAGAATCTTCATTCCTCCATTTCTATTATGGAGGCTAAATATTCCAAAATTCGCAAAGAAAATGCATTGCTCGTTTCTGCCCTTACTGGTTCTCACGACCGAGCAGAAAGAAGACTTGATTATCTTGCTTATTTTAAGGATATTCAAGATAGGAATCATCAGAGAGCACTTCTTCGTCAAGTTCATCTCCGGGCTGAAGTCCTTGTAAATGATATTTTATTGTCCAAATCTCTTCCTCCTACATCAATTGAACCTTTGGAAGTAGATGATGATGAAGTTCCTCGTCCTGCTGATAGTGATTATGATTATGAAAGTGGGGCAGAGGATGATCTCTTGGAAGGTGAAGAAGAAATTCCTTCTAAGGAAGCATCTGCTGGTGTTAATCAAAATGAGAAAGAAATCCCTCTTGAAGAAGTAATTGCTGGCGATAATCAAGGTGCTAGTCAAGGCGAAGATCAGAACCGAAATGAAGGAGAGGCTTACGATATTGAGAACATTGGCGAATTATCTTCTTGAATTGTCTTACTTTTATCACTTTTGCGAATAATATTCTTCAACCAACTTTGTAATCAATTTTTCCTTTTAGTATTTTGCTGATGAGAAAGATAATGCTTCTTGTTTATTGATTCCCATACTTGCCTCTCATTATCTTTCTTGCAAAAAATAATCTTTTATGAATACTTATAAATATTTTGTTTTATCATGTGGTCTTATTTTTCCTTCCTAATTAAAGGTCTTATTATGCCACCTCGTGTCATTGCGACAAAATCGCAGAACGTCCTTGCACTTTCATGCAAAAACCCATTGATCTTGCCTTAACTTTTTCTTTTGTATTATGGCCTCTTTAGGAATGTTGCGACAATATGACAGGCCAAAATATTCTTGCGAAAATAAGGCCCCATGACATTGCCGTCTTGCGACGAAATCGCAGGACATCTTCACACTTTCATGCGAAAACCCATTGACCTCGTCTTATCTTTTTCTTTTGTATTATTGCCTCTTCAGGATTGTTGCACAAATATGACAAGCCTTAATACTCTTGCGAATAGAAATCCTCAAGGCATTTACGTCTTAAGACACTTATCATCTCCCTAATGGAGGGTGCCTCCCTTATCTCCCCCCTGGTTGCCCCTTCAAGGAGGCGTACTTCTACCATACAAGGTTAGCTCCTCTCATCCAGTCTTAACAACAACCAGTTGTTTTCGCAGCCTCTTATCCCTTTTACCTATAGGGCTTATGGTTACAAGACTGCACCCTAAGTGGGGTTTTCTTCGGGCCGAGTGCAGTATAAGCCAAGACTTGTCAATAATGGCAAGGTACGCTTCAAACGTCCCTGGAACTCTTGACTCAACCGTGTACCTCGACGCCTTGATCAGATTTGCACTCCTTGGGAGAGTCCTTATTACCTTATTCGCCCAACCCAAGTCATATGCTTAAGCTGAGAATCCAAGGTTCCTCTCCCGGATGGGATTTATTGACCCCAAATCTCCATGACTCAGGTTCCGGTGGCGGTGTAGCCTTTCCCTGAGCCATGCAACAGGTACCCCCTAATATGACGTACTTTAGGTCTTACATTTGCCTCTTGCGAAATTTTATTCGCGAACTAGGGTGTACGCCATAAAGGTTTGCCCCTTTATTTTATGTCATTGTTCTGTGATTATCTCTGCGAAAATTTCGCACATCATGATCTTGTTTTGATATGAATAATCATGCAATTATTTTTTCAGAATCCATAACTTCTCAAAGCTTCTGACGGATAATATCTTTTTAAATACAACCTGTTCCATGGTCTGTCAAGTCTATGACCAACATCTCTGCCTTCTGGATCCATTAATCTATAAGCTCCTGTTCCCACTATCTCCTTTATGATGTAAGGTCCATCCCATTTTTGCGCTAATTTTCCAACATTTTCTCGCTGATATATTGATGTCTCTCCCATAACTAAATCTCCTGGTTGGAATTCGCGTACTTTGACGCGTTTATTATATTCTCGGTCTAATCTTCGCTGATAATTCTCCATATGTTGTAAATCTTTTTCGCTTCTTTCTTCTAATTCATCAAGTTTATTTAAGATCAAACCCGCACTAAGATTTTTCTCCCAAGCTTCTCTTTTTGTTGTTGGAATAACAAATTCTGTTGGTAACACCGCTTCAACTCCGTATGTTAAACAAACAGGTGACATTCCAGTAGCTTCTCTTCTAGTTGTATTATAAGCCCATACTGCATTATGTACTTGTTCGCACCATGCTCTGTGATGTCCTTCCAATTTCTTCTTTAATATATCTGCAATTGTTTTGTTTGTTGCTTCTACCTTCCCATTAGATTGTGGATAAAAAGGAGTAGACTTTCCACATTTTATCTTGAATGCATTAAGTAGCATTTTTATATTCTGTCCTTCGAATTGTTTCCCATTATCAGATACCAACTGCGCAGGAATTCCAAATCTGCAAATGATATTTTCGAATATGAATGTAAAGATATCTTTGTCGCGAATATGCTGTATTGCTTTCACTTCTGTCCATTTTGTAAAATAATCTGTTGCGACTATTAAATATATTCTTTGTCCAGAACCTGGTAAAAATGGTCCCAAAATATCTAAGCCCCACTTTCCAAAAGGCCACACACTGGTTGAAGATGATAACGGTGCTCCAGGTGCATGTATTTTCTTTCCATGCCGCTGACAATCTTCGCAACACCTTGATATTTGCTTTGCATCTTCGTGCATGTATGACCAGTAATAGCCTTGCATTTTTTCTCTATGTGGCAAAGATCTTCCCCCGCTATGGTTGCCAGCATCCCCACTATGTAAAATTTTTAGCACTTTTTCTCCTTCCTCTCGTGTCAAACATCTGAGTGAAGGTCCGTTAAAGGATTTTCGGTATAGCACCCCATCTCTTAATTCATAATTCTTTGCGCGGCTTTAACTTGTGTGTTTCTAATATATTTATTGGTGTTTCTCCTTTCGCCAAATATGCATGAAGTTTCATTCTCCAGTCTGCGATATTGTTCGTTTGTTCTTATTCTTCATTGTCTATTATCATCACATACACTTCTTCTTCTTCTTTATTGATTGATGGTGATAGAAGTGATTGTATTTTTATGCACCTCGCAGTTGGATCTGTCATCATGCTTGAGATGAAATAAAAAGCGTCTACGAGTATGTTATCCTTTCTTGAAATGTGCCTCCATTTTATTTTTGAGATTTTCGCTGACAATTCTTCAACGAGCTTCTTGTATTTCTTCAAGGATAGTTCATTTGTAGTATACTCTCCCTTTATTTGGCGAATAACTAGTAGTGATCCTGGCATTTTCTAGTTTCATTTCTATTGCAAATTTTAAGGCATGTATCACAGCTTCATATTTCGTTTCGTTATTGGTGGATGTGAATTCTAATATGAATGAGAAAACCATCTTCACTCCTTCTGGTGAAATTAAAACAATTCCAACTCCATTTCCTTCTCCATTTGATGATCCATCTACCAGTATCTCCCATCTATTTGGTTCTGTTAACAAATCTTTTGGATCTACGTGTTCTTCTTCTATATCCATCATTTCTTCTACCGCTTCATCTTCTTCTAAAGGAAATTCTTCCAAGAAATCTGCAACAACTTGTGATTTTGGTGAAGACAAAATTTCATATTTAATGTCAAAGTGGCCCAGTTGTGCAGTCCACCTCTCCACTCTTCCTGATCTTTTAGAATTCTTCATCACTGATTCAATTGGTACTTTTGTTAATACCTTTATCTTGTGCACTTGAAAATATATGCGGATCTTAAATGATGCATAAACTAATGATAAGATTAGCTTCTCGATCTTTGAATAATTCTTCTCGGCAGCATTAAAAGTTTTGCTAATGTAATAGATGGGCTTCTCCACTTCTGCGTCTATTCGCAATAACACAACACTTAATGCATGCGACGTCGTCGCAAGATAGATCAATAATTTTTCTCCTGATTCTGCTTTTTGTAAAATAGTTGTATTCATATGATGTTCCTTAATCCCTTGAAAAGCTTTTTCACATTCATCAGTCCATTTAAATTTCGCACCCTTCTTGAGTATATCGAAAAAATATTTGCATTTTTCTGATGATCACGAAATGAATCTCCCCAGCGAAGCTAGAAGTCCATTCAACTTTTTTACATCTTTTATTGTTGCTGGTGTTGGCATGTCACGAACTGCTTGCACTTTTTCTGGATCAACTTGTATTCCTTCCTTTGATACAATGTAGCCTAAAAGTTTTCCCGATGCAACTCCAATAGTACACTTCTCAAAATTCAATTTAATGTTATGCTGCCGCATTTGTTCAAAAATCTCCCCCAGGTCATGTACATGGTCTTTAGCTTCTTTACTTTTTACTAACATGTCATCCACGTATACTTCTAATGTTTTGTGTATCCATTCTGCGAACACCTTTGCTACCATCCTTTGGTATGTCGCTCCCGCATTTTGCAAACCAAATGGCATTTTCGTGTAACAATATAAACCTCTAGGGGCGAAGAAAGCAGTATGTTCTTGATCTTCTTCAGCGAGAGGGATTTGGTTATACCCTTTGTACCCATCTAGAGACGATACTCTATCGTTTCCCGCTGCGGATTCCACCATTTGAGGAATATCTGGTAACGGAAAACTATCTTTGGGGAAAGATTTGTTTAAATCAGTGAAATCTATGCAAATCCTGATTCCTTTGTTTTTCTTTGGGACAATGACCATATTCTCTATCCATTCTGGGTATTTAGCTTCTCTTATGATTCCCGCATCAAGCATTTTCTGTAGTTCTTCTTCTATTTGAGAATGGTAAGTTGTTGCAATTTTTCTTATTCTCTGTTTTAATGGTCTCACATTTTTGTTAATCTCCAACTTGTGGCATGCAATTGATGGATCTATTACCGGTATCTCATCCATGTTTCCTGCGAAAACATCTTTATATTCTCGCAACAGGTTAACAGTTCTTTCTTCTTCTTCCACATCCATTTTGGTTCCAATTCTCAATATTAGAGGTTCTTCTATAGTCCCAACTTTTATTTCTTTTGTTGGTTCTGCGGCAGTGTAACTGGGTTTAGGTTCTCCCATCGGTGTTGGTTTTTTTATTGTTTTCACAGGTCCTTCTCCTTCCTCCGAAATTTCGCTGGGTATTCCTTTGCCTTCTTTTGTTCTTATCATATATACTCTAAATTCTTCTTCTTTCTTTGCTTCCTTTGCCAACTTTCTACGAAATTGTTTATTTTTTGCTTTTCTTTCATAATGCTTTACTTCGATTTGATGACATAATTTCGCATTATCAACATCTCCTCTGATTTCTCCTATTCCATTTGGTGTTGGGAATTTAATACATTGATGTAATGTTGATACTACAACTTTTATTGCATGTATCCATGGTCTTCCTAACAACATAATATACGGTGATTCCATATCCACCACGCATAGTATTACGTATTTCTCGATCTCTCCATGTGGAATTCGTACCACTATTTCTCCTTTAGGTTTTGTTGTGGATTTTTCAAAACCGTGAACAAAATATGTTGAACTGGACATTTCTTCATCTTTAAATCCCATTCCCCGGAATGCATGATAAAATATTATATCCACTGAACTTCCTGTATCGATTAAAGTTCTGTTCAATATCCATTCTCCCTTGGATTTTGCTGTCGTCTCCTTCTCTTTTCGCGTAATAGGCACTGTAACAGCCAATGGAGATGTGTGGTTCAAATTTTCTTTTGGTATTTCTGCCGCCATGAATGTAATTTTTTGCTTTTCCCAATCTTTCAAGGGTGATGTCTTTTCTACCACCATAATCTTCCTTCCTTCAAAATTTCGTTTATGTATTCTTCCATTGATGTTTTCATGGAATTCATTAACCATCGTTTTTGTTATCATATTACACTCCAATCTTTTGTCATCTTAATTAATTCTAATCATTTTTCTTTTAACTGGTTCACTGATTTACTTAATCACTTTCTTGATTTGGACAATCTCAACAACAATCTTCAACTTTCGATCTTCAATGTCCCTATTTCGAACGTCATTATGTAGTTGCAGGAAATCCTACACTACACCCCTCATATGATTTCATTATTACTCAACTCATTTTTAGGTTTACACTCTTAATTTTATTGATCAATCTTTGAATGTTCTTACAAGAAAAGATAAAGGAATCAAGAATGACCTCTGCTCTAGACTTTCTCTCTCCTATTTACTTGTTTCTTACCCAAAAAGATCTCTCTCCTCTTTACAACTTGAACGACTATTAATAGGGAAATACATAGTGGATGACAGCTAATTTGTCCTTTATTTTTGGGTATGGTTTGTGACATTCTCGCAACCTTACAAATGTTAATTTCGCAAGATTTCTAATTTTCGCAGAACTATCACATCTTTCTCGTGATTCTAGCTGACGTCGTTTATCGTATCATTTATGAAATTATTCTGCGACGTTGTTGTGTAGTTGATAATTTCGCTGAGATATTATCGTTGCGAGATTCTGATCCTACATCTAGGACCCAAAGTCGAAGACTTTAATAAACAAATCTGTATCACACAGAAAAGTCTACGATAATAGATAAATCTGTCTCCCACAGAAATACCTACGATTTTTGTTCCGTCTTTTCATAAATTAAGGTGAACAGGAACCAATTGATAACTCGGACTTATATCCCCGAAGAACAACCTAGTATTATCAATCACCTCACAATAATCTTAATCGACGCGACGAAAAAACATATTGTGGAATCACAAACGATGAGACGAAGATGTTTGTGACTACTTTTATATCTTGCCTATCAGAGATATTAATCTCAAGCCAATTGTTACGATTGTACTCAACACGATAGAATCAGCAACATCAGATCACACAACTACAAGAAAGTAGCATTGGTCTGGCTTCACAATCCCAATGAAGTCTTCAAGTCGTTAACCTACAGGGTACCGATAAGAAACCTAAGGTTAAAGGAGAATCGACTCTAGCTTATACAACTAGTATCACACAGGAGGTGTGGGGATTAGGTTTCCCAGTTGCTAGAGTTCTACCTTATAGTCTTTCAAATCAGGGTTTGCAATCAATGTTAGCTTAGTAGCAAAGCATTCAATATTCACCTTTAGATGAAAACCTGATTAGATTCAAGCTAATATCTTTCAACCGTTGGATCGAAAACTTAGCTTGTTACACACAAATGAAATGCATGATTTTAGGTTTGTGTAACCGTAGCCAAACATGTATATTTGTTGGTTCAACAATAGTTAACCAAATGGTTAGCAATATGAGCACTTTCATATTAACCATATTCTTCTTCACCATAACTAGTTCAAATGACTCAAATGAACTAGTTAGAGAGTTTTTCAATTATATAAATCTTATAGAAGTATACAAGACACAATTGAATCAAAAAATATTTGATTCACTCGAATCGGTTCATGAACTTTATAGACACGGTTTGCAAAATGCATTCCTTAGTTAATATTAATATAAGTTCACAAATAGTCGTCTTTAGATATAACCAACTCAAGTACGCGGACTTAGTTCGCGAACTTAAGTTCCCGGAAGGAATTCTCAAACTCCAGCAGATTTTCTCGGGATGAGAACCTCCGCCAGTTCGCAGACTAGGCTCGTGGACTGAGTTCGCGGACTGAACTCACAGCTCTTGTTCTGGTTTTCCTGATCAACAAAGTACGCATACTTTGGTTCAAGTAATAAGGACTTATACATATATGCGTTGCCACACAATGCTTATATCCGACAATGGTTATATAATCTAAACTCTCATTTCAATCATTGAAATATTCTTTGAGGACGTTATATAGTTGTTATTCACAAACCATTTTTCGTCAAAGCAATTTTCAAGGTGATTTAAACATAACATGACTTTCGTCACTAGGTAAAGATGAACTTGGCCAAAGAGAAAGCTTACCAACACGCATTTCGAGAAATAGATAAGCGAGATAAACTCGGCTCGAAATAGCAAATGTGTATAATCAAATTCTATATAGAAAAACGACTTTTGTCTCAAGATAGGAGATAGAGTATATAACTTTTGAGTGATAGATAAGTTCAAGTCTCCACATACCTTTTAGTCGATGAAGTTCCACCAGTTCCTTGAGTAGTTCTTCGTCTTGTATGATGATTTCCATGGAGTTCTTGAGCTCAACTACACTTACCATCCTAGTCCGAGACTTATCTATAGTAGACTAGAAATCAAGACTTATAGTTTTGATCACTAACATTGACAAATATGCTTGAGATAGCAACGCATGCGAGTTCGATCGAGCAGTGCTCTAATAATCTCCCCCTTTATCAATTTTAGTGACAAAACTATCAATATATATGGAATACAAATATAAATGAATTAACTTTTTTAGCTCCTATTCCACATGCCTAATCTTCAACATTACTCGAAATCTTCGTCACTTCCAAGTACTCCAATGATCCCAAAGGTTGTAAGTTCAACATCATCGTTGTTGAAAATCCGTAGCTATAACAATGAGAAAACAAGTATTCTCAATCATTATTATACAGTATCATAGTATCATTATACAGCATCAAAGTTCAATTGTATTACAACTTCGACAACAATACTATGGTGATATGTATCACTCCCCCTTAGTCAATACTCCATCTCACATGGAAACCACTCCCCCTTACATAATGATCCGAAAACCATATTTATTTGTAGTGTGAACTACATATTAATTCTCCCCCTTTTTGTCAATAAAATTGGCAAAGGTACGAAAACGGGATCCTAATGAAATTTTCAAAAGAGACATTTCATGACCAAAAGAAAGCACATATCAACTTATTTAGATGCAATCATATAGCCGAAGCTAAATGCTTTCATCAAGGAGTTTATAAAGATACACGATAACCCCTATAATATTCCACAGCCGCACTCCCCACAAAGATTTGGCAATTAAGCACAAGTTCAACTAAGAACTCTCCCCCGTAATATGTCATTCCCGAAAGAACAACAAGAGAGACCTTAATTTCAAAAGAAAAGAAGGATTTATTTGGACATAACAAATCACATACGAATATGAATTTGAATCCAAAATACTCAATTATATTAATCACAAGAGAACCTATAATTAGTCTAATCGGAAATATACAATCAATTTAACCACAAAAAGTGATGAATTTAATTGGCCATGCTCAACATAAGAGAATTGACGAAGCCTCACAGTATAAACATAAAAATATGGATCAGGGAAGATCAATACTGTTGAATATACAAGGATTCATTCTATTTTCCATAACTATTTGCACAATAACATACAATAAATATAATCCTCATAAACCAAAGTCCATCCTATCTTCCATCAATATTTGCATAATGACATAATAGGCTTCAAACTTTTGTAATGTCAAAAGCTCATTCATTCTTTTATCAATACATGCATATCGACATTCGAAAGACTTAACTTTTGACAAGGTATGGGACAATCATAATTCACGGACGCGAACACACATATCCATAACAAATTGCAATATATAGAACCATAAAGATTAATACTGCAAAAATCATCTTCCAAATAATTTTAGAATTTAAACAAATGAACCTAAAAACATGAAGATGAAAACGTTGGACATAGCTATGTGTAATCACAATAATGGTTATTCCAAACTCTAGTTATTCTTCTAAACAAAACAAGAAAAGAATATCTACTAGTAAAAAAATCAACAAGCTAACAAAGCGGACTTCTATGCCAAAGTCGAACACGAACTTGGGTCAAATAGACGGTTCGGGATCCTCACGAGTCTTGAGGTCTTTGAGCTTGTGATTGACATAATCAATTGCATCTTCAGAAAAGAGATTCTGTTTGAAAAGATCATTGATGTGACATTTTACGAGACCAAGGTCACAGGTAACCTTTTTCAACTCAGTTTTTAACACATTAAGACTTTTCAAAGTATCAATGAGCTGCGGTTTTGATTCCTCAAAGTATTTAAGAAAATCATGAACCACTTCAGCAGAGACCATATCCTCATTCTCAACATCATGATGTGTATAGGCATAATAACATGAGGATTTAGGATGATCATCTTCTACTAGGGTTCTTTTCTTCCTTCCCTTGGACTCGAAACCAATACCTTTGTCAAGGAACCCTGCAAAACCGGAAGACATTCTTGACAAACCGCAAAATATTCCCAGAGTATGCGTACGAGACTCAAGGGTTTTTGGTATTTAAATGGTTTCTTAGAGAAGGTAGCTTTTAGGGTTTCTAAACATTGATTCGTGACAGTAACCCGGGTACTCGTACGAACACAATCTTGACCCAGCAACAAAGGTATGCAACCGGTCATAAAATTTTATTTATTTTTTTTTACGACAAGACAAAATTTCTGCTATGTGAAAAATATCACAAAATTTTGGCTCAATAAATTTTATATCTTAGTAGAGATACAATATTAGAGCACAAAAGTAGTAGGTAACATAGTTGCAAAAAGAAGAACAAAAAAACTTCTTCGAAAAAGAGAAGGCACAACGAAGAACCTCATTAGACAAAACCAATACTTTACGCAAAATTGTCTGCAGACAACAATTGAGTCATAAGCGATAAGAAGATAACTCAACTAAACAGAAAACAATTTTGACAGAAGTATACCCGGTTACTAACAAAACTTAGCCAACGGGATTTTTATGAGTAAGTTCTCAACCCTTGTGATTAATTAGCACAATAATGAGATTTCAGCTCATTAGATGAACGAAGTTCATGGTTGAGTTTCTTTTTCCTTTCAAGTCTAGGAAAAAATCTCTTTTGATGTGAAAAATTATCATAAAACTTACTGTCATCAAAATAAGAGACATAGTTTGAGTTCCTACCAGAAGACTTTTGACTTGAGGAGGGTGACAACCTGTTGACAATTTCTTTATAACCTTCAGTTATCCCCTTCAGGTTGTTTTTTATATCATCATTTTTCTCATTAAAGGTAATGTTATCTCCAGAGGAAACGACTTGATATTTCCTTAGACGATTTTTGTTAAGACGTCTGTTTTGTTTTTTTTAGCATTCGAGGAACTCATTGAACTGACTTTCCTGGTAGCATACACAGGGTAAGTACGAAAACCGATTGGTTTAGACATGCGAATGTCAGTTACACCTTTATGAATTAAGTCTAAGGTGTGTTAAAGTTGAACAATGGAATTTTTATTCAACCTAGAGTTTCTCTTTAGCTTAACAGTCCCTTTTGAATCAGAAAAGAGACATACTTTCTTATCATGAGGATGATAGAAGGTTTCGTCTTAACATCATCATTTGAAGATTTCTTCTTCCCATCTTATGTGTAACATCCTTGATTAATGGAGATTTCAGGCACATCCTTTCTGATGGGAAGGGATTTTGATGTTACTTCTGAACAAGGAACTTCTTCAGTTTCAGCAGAAGTAGATGGTATATTAGACTGCTTAGAGCATCCTTTAATAAATCCTTTTTGAGGCTTGCCTCGAGAACCATACGTGAAGAATGATCTTCAGTATTTCCTTTGAAATTAAATTCTCTTACGACACCAAGGAGAACATTAACATGATGTTTCAACCGATTAAATCTATCAGCTTGGATTCTAACAAGATTTAGAATCAATTCACTCTCTTCAGTTGTTTCCCATTCATTAATAGAGATGGACTCTTTTGAAGGGTAATCGGAATAGCACATGTCAGAGTCTGTCTGTCTTGTTTGAACACAAGATTCGTCTATATTTGAGATTGAAGAATCTTTCTCTTTAATAGAAATAGACGAGACAAAACTTTTGTTTCTGGTGAAGCGTTTATCAGAGATAGTACTCTTGTCCATAGAGTCAGATCGCTACAAACACGGACTTATAAGGTCTTTAAATGTGTTTTCCTGCTCTGATACCAATTGAAAAAGCGGGGGTATAACAACCACACCCAATATTTCGATTAGCAATCTGTATGGATTAACTCCAATATACTTTCAAAAGAATCAACTAGACTCAATCTTAATGCAGTATATCAAAGAGTTATATCTCTCTTTCTTGATTCAATTCTTACTCAAGCAAATGGAAATCTGTGAGTCTAATTGAATATAAGAGAAATCACTTGAACGGTACCAAAGACCAATGTTCAAGTATGAATCAATTTCAATCAACAACTAAAGGTCCGATTTACCAATTGATTGATTCAAACGCACAACCTGTGATATTTCAATTATAAAGATAAAAAATATAATGCGGAAAAGAAATAACATAGACACCAGAAGTTTTGTTAACGAGGAAACAACAAATGCTGAAAAACCCCGGGACCTAGTCCAAATTGAACACACATTGTATTAAGCCGCTACAGACACTAGCCTACTACAAACAAACTTCGGTCTGGACTGTAGTTGAACCCAAATCAATCTCACACTGATCCAAGGTACAGTTGTACTTCTTATGTCTATGATCCTAGCAGGATACTACGCCCTTGATTCCCTTAGATGATATCACCCACAACTAAGAGTTGCTATGACCCAAAGTCGAAGAATTTAATAAACAAATCTGTATCACACTGAAAAGTCTACGATAATAGATAAATCTGTCTCCCACAGAAATACCTACGAGTTTTGTTCCGTCTTTTGATAAATCAAGGTGAACATGAACCAATTGATAACCCGAACTTATATTCCCGAAGAATAGCCTAGTATTATCAATCACCTCATAATAATCTTAATCGACGCTGTTAGAGTACTGCTCGGTGAAACTCGCATGCGTTGCTATCTCAAGCATGTTTGTCAATGTTAGTGATCAAAACTATAAGTCTTGATTTCTAGTCTCTTATAGCTAAGTCTCGGACTAGGATAGTAAGTGTAGTTAAGCTCAAGGAATTCATGGCGATTCATCATACAAGTAGAAGATCTACTCAAGGAACCGGTGGAACTTCTCGAGAAAAAGGTATGTGGAGACTTGAACTTATCTGTCACTCAAAAGTCTATCTATTTTATCTCCTACTCTTTGAGACAAAAGTCGTATGCTATATATATAGACTAGATCATACACATTTGTTATTTCGAGCCGAGTATACCTTGCCTATCTATATCTCGAAATATGTGTTAGTAAGCTTTTCGCTTCAACCAAGTTTATCTTTACCTAGTGACGAAAGTCATGAATGTTTCAATCACCTTGAAAATTACTTTGACGAGAAATAGTGTAACAACTGTATAACGTCCTCTAAGAATGTTTCAATGATTGGAATGAGATTTAGATTACATAACCAATGAATTCCTTGAACCGAAGTTTTCGAACTTTGTTGATCAAGAAAACCGGAAGTATGGCAAGTGCCAAGTCCGCGAACTCAGTCCGCGAACTGCCGAAGTTCTCAAACCCGAGAATTTCTATTGGAGTTGACAAACTACTTGCGTGAGCCAAGTCCGCGAACCGGCGTAGTTCTCGAACCCGAGAATTTCTGCTGGAGTTTGTAAACTGTATCCGGTGTCTTAAGTCCGCGAACCTAGTGTGCGAACTTGAGAAGGTTATATATCTAAAGATGATTTCTGAACGTAATCTTAAAAGACTAAGGAATGCATTTGCAAACCGTGGCTATTAAAGTTCATGAACCGATTCGTGTGAATCAAATCATCTTTTCTTCAATTGTGTCTTGTGTAGTTACATAAGATTTCCTTGCAATTGAACAACTCTCTTAACTAGTTCATTTGAGTCAATTGAACTAGTTATGGTGAAGAAGAACATGGTTGGTATGAAACGCTCATATGGTTAACCTCTTTGAGTAGACTATTGTTGAACAAACAATGTACACGTTTGGGTGTGGTTAATAAACGTAGAAGCGTACAGTCATTTGTGTATGACATGCTAAGTTTTCGATCTAGCGGTTGAGAAATATTAGCTTGAATCTAAATCAGGTTTTCATCTAACGGTGGATATTGATTGCTTTGCAACTAAGGCAAAACCCTGATTTGAAAGGCTATATAAAGGAGACATTTAACATTGAGAAAACTAATCCCCACACGTTCGTGTGATACTAGTTTCTCTGCTAGAGTCGTTTCTCTTTTAACCTTTGGTTTTCTTCTTCTAAAACCAGGTTAACGACTTAAAGACTTCATTTGGATTGTGAAGCCATACCGATACTACTTTTATCGTAGTTGTGTGATCTGATCTTGCATCTTCTATCGTCACAGTACAATCATATTGATTGGCTAGAGATCGTGAGAGTTCTATGATAGGCAAGATATAAAAATTAATCACAAACACCTTCGTCTCATCGTTTGTGATTTCACGACATCTTGTTTCGCTACCATACGATTAAGATTGTTGTGAGGTGATTGATTAATCTAGGCTGTTCTTCGGGAATATAAGACCGGATTATCAATTGGTTCCTGTTCACCTTGATTATTATCAAAAGACGGAATAAAAACTTTAGGTTTTTTCTGTGGGAGACAGATTGATCCTTTGATAGACTTGTCTGTGTGAGAGAGATTTGTTTATTGTTAAAGCCTGCGATTTTGGGTCGTAACAACTGTTAGTTGTGAGTGAGATCAGCTAAGGGAATCAAGTGCGCAGTATCCTAATGGGATCATAGGCGTAGGGAGTACAACTGTACCTTGGATCAGTGGGAGACTGATTGGGGTTCAACTATAGTCCAGTCCGAAGTTAGCTTGGAGTAGGCTAGTGTCTGTAGTGGCTTAATACAATGTGTATTCAGTCTGGACTAGGTCCCAGGGTTTTCTGCATTTGCGGTTTCCTCGTTAACTAAACTTCTAGTGTCTGTATTATTTCCTTTCCGCATTATATTTGATTATATAATAGAAATAATACAGGTTGTGCGTTAGATCAATCAATTGGATAGTCCGACCTAACGATTGTTGATTGATATTGATTGATCCTTGGATATTGGTCTTTGGTACCGTCCAAGTTATTTCTTGTGTTTGATTATAGACTCGCTGATTTCTATTTAGCTTGAGTGAATCGAAACAAGAGAGAGATATTAACTCCTTGAGATACTTTTACCTAGATTTCTAGTTGATTCTCTAGAAAGAGTTTCGGAGTTAGTCCATACAGATTGTTAATCAAAATATTGGGTGTTGTTGTCAGACCCCAGCTTTTTCAATTGGTATCAGAGCAGGCAAACACGTTCAAGACCTTATAAGTCTGTGTTTGTAGCGATCTGACTTTATGGACAGCTGTGCTATCTCAGTTAACATACCACCAGTATTCGATGGCTCAAACTACCTACGGTGGAAAATTTCTATGCGTACTTTTCTTCAGTCGCGTGATTTCCAATCATGGGTTTATGTTGTCAATGGCTATGAGGTTCCCGTCGTTATAGTTGAAGATGCTATCATACCTAAAAACATTGGTACATATACTGCTGCTGAGTCTCTTGCTGCAAAGCAAAACTCCGACGGTTTGAACGCCGTCATGCATGCCATTACCCCAGATCTTCGACACCATGTGGCTTCTTGCTCCACGTCTAAAGATGCTTGTGATACTTTAGAAACTGTATTTGAAGGTAACACCAGCGAAAAGGAAGCTAGGCTTAAAAACCTTACTTCCGAATGGGAGAACCTTCATATGGCAGAAGAAGATTCATTTGATGAATTTTATCACAAAATGTCTGAAATTGTTAATGCATCCTGTGCATTGGGTAGGACTATTCCTGAAAAGGAAATTGTGATGAAGATTCTCAGGTCGCTGCCATCTAAATACAAATATAAAAAACATGCCATCGTTGAGGTAAATGACCTTAATAATCTTTCGCGAAATACGCTTGTTGGGAAGCTTAAAATTTTCGATCATGAACTTAAAGATAAACATCACATGTCTAGTAATCATATTACTACTACTGATGGAAAATCTCACCGCCCTCATCTGATCAATAAAAATGAGAATTGCTTTATTTCTACGTTGTCTCTACTTATACAACAGCTTAAGAAAGTTCTTAGACGAAGTAAAAGAAAGTCCCAAAAAGAGGTTAAATTGATCAAAAAGAGGGATAAGAGGGTTCAGAAAAACTGCACTAGCGAAACTAGTCTCTTGTGCTGTAAAAGTATTCATACTCTCAATGGTCCAGATTTTAAGGAGAATAAGATAACTAAAGCATGGATGAATACTCTTGATTATGATCCTGAGGATGAAAACCATGGATGTTCTTTTAATCTCCTTGCTGAAAATCACAATCGTGATCCTTATACGACATGCCAAATTATTCCGTCCATGTCTCATAAGCTGTGTCAGCAAATGTCATCTGACTTTGTATCACTCCCTAGTCATCTTGACAACAAGAGTAATACAGAAAGACACAAGATGCAACCAAAATTTTCGGGTTCCTTGTGTAAAAATCAGGATCATTTTAGCACAAGTAGTCAAATGCAGTCCTACTCTGCTAAACGATGTGTGCAAAAAGGGAAAAAGAAACCTTCTATGAAATCCTTTTTCTCTCAAAAATTGATTTCTAGAACAGTGCAGGACTTGCGCAATTCAACATTCAAGTTCCTCAAAACTGTGGTTAAAAGAGAAAAGAATGATTTGCACAACTCCTTTTTAAAGAGTAAGCATAAACTTGATTTAACAAACAATTCCCCTCTTCATGAGAAATATCCCAGTCCGATTGGATTGGAAGAAACCGTAATCTTGTTTCTCATGATTCTCTCGTCTACTCCTCTTAAGCAAGAATCATGATTTTCAAGAGGGTTATAATGGAATATGTTTGTTATTCTCTAGTCTACACTTCCCTAGTACCGTTGATTGTTCATGTACTGTTTCTGACTCTTTAAAAGACTTTTTCTCTAAAGGTAACAGAATTCTGTTAGGGTTTGGTTAAAGGTCATTTTTGGAATTTTTCCATCTTCATTCCTTTAAATTGAAGTTCTTTTTTCTCTGAAGGATCATTTCATTTATCTTCTCTATCATGTCCTCCTCTAGCCTTTCTAGCAAATAATGGAATGTTCTATTTCCTTCAAAGAAGATTCGGGTTGATTCTTCTGATAACGAAATGTGTTATGACGAGTATCTAATCCTCTGATGAAATTCCTTCTGTCTCACAATTTGATAAGCTCTCTTTAACCATGAATCTCGTTTTGGAGCAAGTACGTGGCCTGAAAAGCGAACTCGAAGCTTCCTCCAAAAGACTTGAAACAAAGATGGATAATATTGAATCTAGGATTGATCCAATCGATGATGAGCTTGACGAATATAGGGAATACGAGAAGAACCTTCAAAGTAAGTGAAATGCATCATAAGAGTCTAATTTTGAGTTTTCTAGTAAGTCTTCTTTTTGGCCTAGTTGGAAGTATAACTAGTGCTTTGAATAGCGATGATTGTGACTACACATAGCTATTATTTTCATCTTTGTTTTTAGGTTTTTTGGTTTAAAATTCTAAAACTATTTGTAGGATGATGGTTTGCAATATTTTTGATTATGTTATATTGCAACTTGTTATGGGATATTTGTGTTTACGTCCGTGAACTTTGTTGTCCCATATTTTGTCAAAAGTAAAGTCATTCACGATCGGTATTCATGTATTGGTTTAAGAATGAATAGACTTTTGACATATACAAAACTTAAGCCTATATTGTCAACCCTTGACGGAAGATAGATTAAAATCTTTTGTATCCAAGGATTATTGGTATTGTATATGCTTGTGAAAAAGAATAAATCCTTGTGTATCCCACGGTATAGATCTTCATTGATCCATACTTTTTGTATTATCGTGAGGCTCCGTAATGTGTCTTATGTTGAGCACAATACGACTAAGTTGATTAATTTTTGATTAGCTTGGTTGGTTGTTCCATAAGATACTTTATGTTGAGCATTTGGGAACTAAATTAATCATATTGTTTGGTTATTTAGTTATTGCTCTGTAAGTTCTCTTATGTCGAGCAAAACAAATTACAATTAAATTGATTACATTTGTGATTAGTTTGATTGTGTATTCCAATTAGATTAATTATGGGATCTCTTGTAATTAGTCCATGAGTTTTCATATATTCCATGAGTTTTTCTTGTGTTGAGTATATGAACGGCTATCTTAATCATTTTCTAATGGTTATGTTAGTCGTTGCTCCGTAAGTTTACTTATGTTGAGCACAATGAATTAAATTGATCACTTTTGTGGTTAATTTGATTATGTATTCGGATTAGATTATTCATGGGTTTACTTATGAATAAGTTGATTGAGTTTTGGATATAAAAATCATTCTCATGGTTTTGGTGTCCAATAAAATCCTTCGTTTCTCTTGAAATTAAGGTCTCTCGTTGTTGTTTCCTTGGGAATGACATCTAATGTAGGAGAGTTCTTTTGAACTTGTGCTTAATGGTCATATCTTCAGGGGTGTGCGGCTATGGAATTTTAGAGGGGTTATCTTGTATATTTAAACTCCTTGATGAATGTTGTTAGCTTCGGATATATGATTGCATCTAAAATAAGATGATGTGTGTTTCTTTCTCTCAGTCATGAAATGTCTCTTACGGAAATTTCATTATGATCCCGTTCTTGTACCTTTGCCAATTTTATTGACAAAAAGGGGGAGTATTAATATGTAATTCACACTACAAATACATATGGTTTTCGGATCATTGTGTAAGGGAGAGAGGTTTTCATGTGAGATGGAGTATTGACTAACGGGGAGTGATACATATCACCATAGTATTATTTGTTGAAGTTGTGATACAATTGGACTTTGACACTGTATAATAATATTATGACACTATATAAAAATGATCCAGACCGATGCTTTCTCATTGTTATAGCTACGGATCTTCAACAACGGTGATGCTAAACTTACAACCTTTGGGATCATTGGAGTACTTGGAAATGACGAATATTTCGAGGAATGTTGAAGATTAGACATGTGGAATATGAGCTACTATGGTTTCATTATATTTTTTTTATTCCATATGTATTGATAGTTTTTCACTAAAATTGACAAAGGGAGAGATTGTTAGAGCACTGCTCGGTCAAACTCGCATGCGTTTCTATCTCAAGCATGTTTTTCAATGTTAGTGATCAAAACTATAAGTCTTGATTTCTAGTCTCTTATAGCTAAGTCTCGGACTAGGATAGTAAGTGTAATCTCAAGGACTTCATGGCAATTCATCATACAAGTAGAATATCTACTCAAGGAACTGGTGGAACTTCTCGACAAAAAGGTATGTGGAGACTTGAACTTATCTGTCACTCAAAAGTATATCTATTCTATCTCCTACTGTTTGAGACAAAAGTCGTATGCTATATATATAGACTAGATCATACACATTTGGTATTTCGAGCTGAGTATACCTCGCCTATTTATATCTCGAAATATGTGTTGGTAAGCTTTTCGCTTTGACCAAGTTTATCTTTACCTAGTGACGAAAGTCATGAATGTTTCAATCACCTTGAAAATTGCTTTGACGAGAAATAGTATAACAACTGTATAATGTCCTCTAACAATGTTTTAATGATTGGAATGAGAGTTTAGATTACATAACCAATGGATTCCTTGAATCAAAGTTTTTGAACTTTGTTGATCAAGAGAACCGGAAGTATGGCAAGTGCCAAGTCCGCGAACTCAGTCCGTGAACTGCCGAAGTTCTCAAACCCGAGAATTTTTTTCTGGAGTTGACAAACTACTTGCGTGAGCCAAGTCCGCGAACCCAGTCCGCGAACCGGCGTAGTTCTCGAACCCGAGAATTTCTGCTGGAGTTTGTAAACTCTATCCGGTGTCTTAAGTCTGTGAACCTAGTCTGCGAACTTGAGAAGGTTATATATCTAAAGATGATTTATGAACTTAATCTTAAAAGACTAAAGAATGCATTTGCAAACCGTGGCTATTAAAGTTCATGAACCGATTCGAGTGAATCAAATCATCTTTGCTTCAATTGTGTCTTGTGTAGTTACATAAGATTTCCTTGCAATTGAACAACTCTCTTAACTAGTTCATTTGAGTCGATTGAACTAGTTATGGTGAAGAAGAACATGGTTGGTATGAAACGCTCATATGGTTAACCTCTTCGAGTAGACTATTGTTGAACCAACAATGTACACGTTTGGGTGCGGTTAACAAACCTAGAAGCGTACAGTCATTTCTGTATGACAAGCTAAGTTTTCGATCTAGCGGTTGAGAAATATTAGCTTGAATCTAAATCAGGTTTTCATCTAACGTCGGATATTGATTGCTTTGTAACTAAGGCAAAACCCTGATTTGAAAGGATATATAAAGGATACATTTAGCATTGAGAAAACTAATCCCCACACGTCCGTGTGATACTAGTTTCTATGCTAGAGTCGTTTCTCCTTTAACCTTTGGTTTTATTCTTCTAAAACCAGGTTAACGACTTAAAGACTTCATTGGGATTATGAAGCCAGACCGATACTACTTTTATCGTAGTTGTGTGATCTGATCTTGCATGTTCTATCGTCACAGTACAATCATATTGATTGGCTAGAGATCGTGAGAGTTCTCCGATAGGCAAGATATAAAAAGTAATCACAAATACCTTCGTCTCATCGTTTGTGATTCCACGACATCTTGTTTCGCTACCATATGATTAAGATTGTTGTGAGGTGATTGATTAATCTAGGTTGTTCTTCGGGAATATAAGACCGGATTATCAATTGGTTCCTGTTCACCTTGATTATTATCAAAAGACGGAATAAAAACTTTAGGATTTTTCTATGGGAGACAGATTGATCCTTTGATAGGCTTGTCTGTGTGAGACAGATTCATTTATTGTTAAAGCCTGCGATTTTGGGTCATAGCAACTCTTAGTTGTGGGTGAGATCAGCTAAGGAAATCAAGTGTGCAGTATCCTGCTGGGATCAGAGGCGTATGGAGTACAACTATACCTTGGATCAGCGGGAGACTGATTGGGGTTCAACTATAGTCCAGTCCGAAGTTAGCTTGGAGTAGGCTAGTGTCTGTAGCGGCTTAATACAGTGTGTATTAGTCTGGACTAGGTCCCGGGGTTTTTCTGCATTTGCGGTTTCCTCGTTAACTAAACTTCTGGTGTCTGTGTTATTTCCTTTCCGACCATCTCAGGGTTAATCTAAGCTATCCAACCATGCTGGTGAAGTTGGATGGTCGTGATCAATTTTAGGTTTTTAGTGGACTTTTCTGCGACCCTCAATTCTCCATGCTTACCCAACTTCGGACAATCGTATATTGCAATCTGGTCAGGTTAGGGAAGATTCGGTCATGCAGGTAGGAAGAAGGTCCGCCGGTGTACATGACAAGCTTTGCCTAACGGGTCATGGGATATTTTACGCCGTCCAACCATGCTGGTGAAGTTGGACGGTCGTGATGAATTTGAGACTGCCGTAGGCGGTCTTGTGCGCACAAACTTTTCCAAGCTGCTCCACACCAGTCTGGATATCCATTCTGGGCTGGTGTTTGGTGATTATTTTGTCAGGCTTGACTTTGCACCTTTGTGGCCGACTTGCGTGGTCGTGATTATTTCCAAGACTGTCGTAGACAGTCCAGATGCTCGATTAGGTTAGTATAACACTCCGAGAATTGCATCTTGTACGGGTATTTCGTATGTGCTTCATTATGAACGCTTGGAGATTCGTGTTGCTCTGCTGAGAGCAACACTCAGTCGTCATGCCGCACTAATAATGAGAGTGGAGAAGTACAGGAAATACAAGGCTGGTCATGTATTAATTGATAATGTTATAAGTTTACAGTGAGGAAGTATTCACCATTTTATCAGTGGCTTTATCCATTGCAGGATGTTAGCGCATAATTTGTCCTTTCACAGTTTTAGCCTTAAAATGAAAATCCATCATCAACATTAAGTCCCCTGCCTAGCACATAATGGTTACACTATTGTGGGGTAGGCATGAGATGGTGATAAATTTGTACACGGAAATGACCGAGTGAGTACATATTTACCGCGTTGATGGACATCGTGCTCCGCGGGAAGTCCTGACGGAGCTTGGACCGCTTATTGAGCTGGGTGTACTCCCCTCCGTTGCACGGTAGATTTTCCCAGTTATATCCGATAAGCATCGTTGATCACTATCCCGAATTTGTAGCCTTTATAGGTGGCAAGTAAAGACCCTTTTTCTCCTGGGATTCTGCTGACTTACGAGATATAAATTCCAAGGGTTCCTCTCGTCTCGTAGTCGTATATCCCAGGTACTGCTCCACACTTATCTGATCTGATGATAATATACACGTGTTTTTTTTTTTGTGCTCACAACTTCTTCTTCTTTGTAGCTTGTCATGGAAGCGGTGAACGATGATCATTCTGTAACTTCTCTAGAAAAAAGTTTCGAAGTTGACAAGCCCAAAGCTAATGCGCACGAAGAAGTAATGGCTAAAATCGATCTCCCACTTCGCGAAGTCGGTCGTGTTATACAAGGGATGTCTGTTCTGCATCTGCGTATTGCCAGGGGACCTATCTGTGCCCTTTCAGCTGCAATTGACATGGAGGAGGGATGGAGGCGCGATGAAGCGTTGCGTGCACCAGTGAGTGCAAGGGAAGATAGGTTTGCATCACGGTTAAAGAGGTGGAGGGTTGAACACAGACGCCCTCCTGGTGAATATAAGTGTGATTATCTAATCCACGACGGTATGACAACCCTTGATTCTGACACAGATGAACCTGAGCGTCTGAAGGCATCCAACACAATTTCTAATGTTGATGTGGCCCTTGAGGAAGACATGGAAGCTGCTCCTTCGGATGATATTGGGACGGAGAGCGTTGCTGCGGAATCATCTGAAGCGGAAGATTCTAAGGAAAAAGCAGTATCGGCCCACGATGGTGATGGAGATGAAGCAGGACCTAGTAGTGGTGCTGACGCGGTCGACCTTGTTGACGGCTAGGATTTTTGCTTCTCTTTCTCTTTAAATACATTGTCGTAATTCATAAACATCTTCCTTGTACTCAGTGGCGGCTGAGTCGAGGATCTTTTGTTTGCTTGCTTGAATAAAGGTTTTTATGTTATAATATTTTGTTAAGACTACATCTGAACCATTTCAGGCTCAATGGTGTGCCTTCATATGTATGTGATTCTTTATGATAAAAGAAATAATGTCATAATGGAATACCACGGACCTGTATGTGCTCCTGACGTAAGATCTCCCTGGTCTTGCTGGGTGAATGGCTCAAAGCATCTTCCTTTTCTGCACATATTCTATTTCCTTGACTTCTTACGAAATGTTTACTTAGGGTTTCCTTCTCTCGCATGCTCTAATGGGTTTTAGGCTGACTCAGGACTTTGTGTCTTCCTTTAGGGATAAAGAAGTTCTTGGATGGAAATAATACTTCAATTAATTTGAAATTGAAAATTGAAACCCTAATTATGAATGCAAGTATTGCAATCATTTTCTGGAGGAATTATAAATATGACATGAAAAGGTAATTTTAAAAATACACGCTGGAGAAAATAGCACAGCGTTTTAAAGTGTGGAGGACGCCGGAAAGTGGCAGCACAACGTCTTAAGTACGGTAGGGTTTGAGCCATCGCGAGTGAATTGTTACGCCTTCCAGTTTGTCAGCGTTGATGATCTTGCAGTAGCCTCCTAGAATAACGTCTACTACCGGGTATGGTTCATCCTCTCTTTCAGTGGGTGAGTCAGGTGGATTGGTTACTTTCACCGTCATGCTCCCAACCTTGAATGTAGTCGTCTTCGTCACCAGATCTCCAATTCCAAATGGGTTTGGGCGTGCAGATGCCTGGAACTTGGCCTTATCATCTTTGACCGAGACAACCTCTAAGCTTTTGATAAAACGCTTGAAGGGGTCGGCCTCCCATTCACATCCCTTATACGGGGTTGGTTTGTTAGTTGGAACCAATCCCCAGTGCTTGTCAGGGTGAGGAGTGATTGGTTGCAAAAGGGGTTTCGTGATAAGACTTACTTGGGATCGGAACCTTTTAATGTATGATGACGGGCTCTTTCCGGGAAGTTGTGTCACATTGGCGAGCTGCAGATGGTTCGGCAACAGATAGTCTTCAAGTCCAGACGGCTTGTTGGAGATCCTTTCGGGTATCGAGGCTGGTGGAGGACAAACTCCCAGTGTTTTCTTGTTGTCGTGTACCCAAGAGCGTCCTAGGATCATGTCGTAACTTGGATGTTCTTTGACTATGTAGAACTTTGCTTGTGTCGAGGCATCACCCAATTTAACTTCAAGATCGATGTATCCATATGCATCTCCAAGCTCTCCTTTTGGAGTCTTAATCACAGTTGGGATGCGAGTAGCCTCCTGCTTTGAAATCTTTCCTGATTTCAAGGTCTTGAGAGTGATGATGTTGACGGAGGCCGTATCAATTAATGTGCTATCGAACTCGACATCCTTAAAATGAGTGACGGTTAAGAGTCCCCAGTTTCCCCTGCTTGCATCTTTCAGTAAGGATTGAGGTTCCGGGACTGCTTCCTTTTCTGGATACAAACGCCTTCCTGATACAACGTGGTTGAGGGCTGCAAATATGTCCTGGCGCTGTGCCTTGGAGAAATATAAGATTTCGCACAAGCGTTTCATCATAGATTGTACAGTCTTGCGAACATAATCCCCGGAAATCATGCAGTTCCTGACAGGAAGAGGATCTCTATGAACACCTTCGTTCCCTAGCTGGAGTTCTCCTGCCTCTATCTTCTCTCTGAAGATTTGTTTCAGCCTGTTACAATCTTTGGTTGGATGATGGACAAAACTATGGTAGCGGCAGTACTTGGGGTCCGCTATGTCTTTTTCAGTTGGTGGACGTCTGATAGGAGGAAGCTTGATGGCATCGTCTTGAATCCATGCTTCCAAGAATTCCATTACTTCATTCATGGGGAAAGGGAAGCCTGCATCTTCGGTGTCTTGTGCAGGAGCTTTGTCCGCTCCCTTCCGAGACGAAGTCGTGTTTGCCGCAGTTGTACGCTTGGCTTGTTGTTTTGTTGTTGAAGATTTCCTTTTTCCTCCTCCGCCCACCACACTCACAGAAAGACCAGTATTGTATTTCTTGTTCGTGAGACGCCTGCTTCCTCGACTCTCAAGTGGATCTTCGCTTCGAACAACCCTGGTTCTCTCTAGCAATGCTGGTGCAGTTGTGGCTGAGCGTTTGGCAGCTTCATGGAGCTCGGAGAACGTTTGAAAGCCCAGGTTCTCTAATAAAGCGCGGTATATGGGTATCATCCCATTAATGCACAACTCTACCAATTGGCATTCGGTGACGTTTGGGTCGTGACAATCCACTGCTTGAGTTTTGAACCTCTTAACGAAGTCGTTCGGATGCTCGTTGTTCC
Source organism: Papaver somniferum (assembly GCF_003573695.1). Taxonomy (NCBI): domain Eukaryota; kingdom Viridiplantae; phylum Streptophyta; class Magnoliopsida; order Ranunculales; family Papaveraceae; genus Papaver; species Papaver somniferum. The sequence continues at coordinate 167,345,224 of NC_039363.1, read as the reverse complement.
GCTGAAAAACTCTTCCCAGGTATGAAAAGGTAATCTGTTCAGATACGAACAAATACTTTATGTAGAAAACACTGACCATCTCGTCCCAATTGGATATGTTGTTAGGCGCGATGTTGTTGTTCCAGGTGTATGCCCTTCCCGTAAGGGACTTTGAGAATTCTTTCAGGCGGAGAACATGATTGTATTCATGCTCCCCTAGGGATTCCAAGAATCGAGAGATGTGTTCACGAGCATTACCAGTACTATCGTAGAGGGAGAACTGAGGAGAGGTGTTTCCTTTTGGAAGATGAATTCGTTGCACATCTTGAGGGTACGGCGGCTGATGCTGGTGTACATATGTTGGATATCCTTTGCCTCGGTTTTGGAGAAGTCGTTCCAGGTCCTCACGTGTGATGAAGTTGGACGGCTGGTCCCTTTCTCTTGGGCCTTCAGGAGCAACGCGAGTTTCTTCATTCATGTGGGTCAGGATAGAGATGCCTGCTCCGGGTTGTCGTAAATCTTGTGGTAATCGTTTAGTTAAAAAGTTTTGAGGAAAGTGAGTACCTCCTTCTGAGTTGCATCCATATCCGTTTGAGTCTTAGCAAGAGCTTCCTGCCTTTCCATCAAGTCTGCGATGGTAATGGGATATGGTCCTCCTCTCGTTCCTCCGGCTCCTCGTCCAGATGATGAAGGAGTGGAAGTTGTTTCCATGGTGACTGCCGGAGGCGTTACACTTGAGGATATGCCGGGATTTACGGCTGCTCTGGCTCTGGTGATAGGAGGTGTTACAATTACAGGAACATCTCCTGCTCCGCTGGCGTTGGTGGTAGAAGAGACGACTTCACGGGATGTATTGACCACAGCAGCTCCACTGACAGGTACATCGATACCACTGACAGGTACATCGACAGGTACATCCTCACTAGCTCCACCATAATTGATTGTTGATCCTGACCTAAGTTCTACCATCTTGAAACAGGTTGATGATTGAATTAAATCTAAGATCTACCCCTTCGAAATTGATGAATTTGAATCGGATTTTGAAGAAATTGACTTTACAACTGAGAGATTAACCTCCCACTGTGGTCGCCAATTGTTTATGGGTGAAAACTATTTCTGCCGGTTTTGGTAATTTGGGGTGTGTGGATGAGAAATTAATCTAAACCCTAAACAAATGCACTGCACGGGAGTGCTTGTGATTCGAGAAATCAATCTATACAACTCCGGCCTAAACTAAGAAATGGTCGTACCAGACTTGTTTCGGTCACAAACTGAAGGAGATTGGGTTGATCTTAGGGAGGGAAGCGAAGAAGGTGTTGAGATTGTGGAGGTGTTGGTTGTGTATGACTTGTATCAGAAAGCTGAACTGGCTTGCAAAATGTAAGCTATCAGTTCTGGTGTTTGGATACGGTTGTATCAACACTTGGTTTCTGTCTCGTGTTATTTTGAAATAGGGAGGAGAACCTATTTATACAAGTCATTGAGCCTTACCCACGTCTCTCATGGGAAGTGGAGAAAGTGGAGTGATGGAGTAGTGGAGTTGCGTGTGTTAGTGTCACACGATTAGTCTTGCCCACTTCTCCCATCATCAATAACCGTCCATGTCTTCCTGACACATTCTTGTGATGTCGCGTTGTGCGCTGCACGATGTAAACCGCCAGACCAATACCCCAGTATGTATCCCCCAGTTTGTGACAAGATTAATGTCTCGAGTGTGTGGATCGTGGGACCCACAAAAGGTAGCACGTGATGCTAGATTAAATAACTAAGTTATTTAGGAAGTCGATATTTGTGAAATATCGTGTGTATTCAGTGCATGTAATGCATCGAATATAATCAACATGGGTAAAGCATCGATGTTTTAAGGCTTAACGGAGTAAGTCACGATTAAGCGTCTTAAAATAGATGCATGTCTAGCCATCTTTGAGTGATCGTTTGGAGGATGTACAAGTAAGTCCTGACTTAGCCGATCACTTTGTGCGGAAGAGTGGTGGACGGTGATTGTGGTGATGCCTCACTGGTCGCCTAACTGCTGTCTTAGGTTGTCCGTCCAAGCTGGTGAAGTTGGACGGACAAGATGGATTGCGACCCACATCTGCGACCGTTGGATTAGGGTTAGGAGGTGCTCAAACACCAACCTTTATCTTGGTCGAATCCAAGCGTGGGAGACATATTTGGCAGGGCCGATCGGGCATGTGTGTACACGGCATATTGGCGTAGGCGCCTATACCTCACTGTCTCATGAAGGTGCAATCTAGACCACTGAATTTGTCAGACAAAGAGGAATGACTGAGATTGATTTGCGATAGAAATCTCATGCCGCAAAGGCCGCGCGTCATTCCTATTTCGGGCGCGTGTTTCGAGACAACCAAGCCTGGTCGGTCTTGGCCGGTCAAGATAGCGCGCTCGTATCCCCAAGGCGTCCACGTCTCAGTCCTGAGAATTTTGATATTTTCTGGCGCGATTGAGCATCCATTCAAGAAAATATGCCAAAATGAGGGTTTCGACGAAACTGAGGAAAACACCATGAGATGATGGAAAATAATTATAAAATAAGAAATAAGGAGGCGTGGGACCGCCGAGGCCAATGCATGGTCGGCCGGCCGTGGCCACGGTCCCGTGGTGCCTTTTTTTTAATTTTATAATATTTTGATGAGTTTATGAAAAATTCATGAATTTTGAGAAATTTGATGAATTTAGGGAGTTTCCATGAATTGAAGGAGTTTTCATCAGTTCAGGGAATATTAAAATAATAAAAACAAGGGCGTGTGCGACCGTGGAGGAGCGACCGACCGGCTAGGGCCCGGTCCCACGAGTTTTCGTAATTTTTAATATTTTTTTAGGTATTTTTCATGATTTGAGGGAATTTTTCCTAATTTGAGAGAAATACCATGAAATCAAGGAATTTGATGAATTCAAGGAAAATAAAAATAATAATAAAACAAGGGGCGTGTGGGACCGGCTAGGGCATGGCCGACCGGCCAGGGCCCGGTCCCACAAGTTTTCATAATTTATTTTATTTTATTATTATTTGGTGATTTGTGCAAAATACCATGAAATCAATGAGTTTTTTCATGAAATTAGAGAAATAATAATAATAATAAAAAAATAATGAGGAACAGTGAGGTGTGGGGCCGGCTGGGACCAAGGCACGGCCGGTTGGCCCATGGTCACGCCCCACACTCCTTTTCTTAATTTTATATTATTTTTTTATGGATTTATGACAATACCATGAAACCGAGGGGTTTCATCGAGACGAAGGAGATTTGATCAAATGAGAGAATTTTCATCAAATCATGGAAAATAATGTATTAAAAATATAAAAACTAGCGTAGGACTGACCACGACACGGTCGGTTGGTCGTGTGTCTGTGTTCCCGGCACCTTGGTCAATATCTTTAATTATTTATTATTTTCTTCCCTATTTTGCATAGGTTCATCGTTTCGTTGTATTTTGAAATACTCGTTCGTGCGGTGACTGTTAGTGCATCGTCGTTGAACACATTTTCACCATTTGGATCGGGGCTTACTTAGAGGTAGCTCAGACGCCCGGTTGTTGATTATTTATTACTAATTGTGGAATTCAGTGGAGAATAATTCACAAAACTGAGTAATAATATGTCTATTATTAATTCATAGGATTAGTTGAGGATTCGACTACGAATTCAGAATAATAAAGTGAGTATTACCATTCCATGGGATCGTAGATTCGACCATAGAATCAGAGTAATTAAGAGTTATCTATTACCATTTATGAGACCAGTTGTGGATTCGATCATGAAATCGGAGCAATGAGATAATATAGTTATTTCTATTCTATGAGATCAAGTCGTGGATTCGATCATAGAATCAGAACAATTGTTTATTGCCATTCCATGGGACCAGTCGTGGATTCGACCATGGAGATCAATTGTTATTGTCATTCCATTGGACCAGTCGTGGGATCGACCATGGAATATGAGCAATAATAGATTATTCTGGGAATTCAGTAGTGAATGTCACGGCAGAATTAATCTTAATTAGGAATAATTAACTTTGTGGCTCTATACTAGCAGAGCAAGATGTCTAGGAGCATTAATTATCCCGATATGAGCTTGTCGGTAAGTCATATCCTTATATAGTCAGGGTAAACTCGTTGTTTGTTCCTGAAGATGTTATCGCTCTATACTAGCAGAGCAAGCTGTCTAGGAGCCGTCCATCTCGTGATACTATATAGAAATAATCACTGAAAGTGTTCAGTATTCATGAGATATGTCGTTGTCCAGTTGTGAGACTACATATCTACATGTACTCTGAGAGAAAGTACTCTCCATTGAGAATTCGATGAGAGACCCGTGTCTCGATACTCACGTTTGATTGCTGGATCAGAGCTTCGTATAATTATGAGTTTACGATTTTATCCCTTGTCGAAAATCCACCATCTACAGGGTGAAAACTATTTTTGCTGGTTTTGGTAATTTTAGGTGTGTGTAGATGAGAAATGAATATAAACCCTAAACAAATGCACTGCACGGGAGTGCTTTTGATTCGAGAGATCAATCTATACAATTCTGGCCTAAACCAAGAAATGGTCGTTCCAGTCTTGGTTCGGTCACAAAGTGAAGGATATGGGGTTGATCTTAGGGAGGGAAGCGAATAAGGTGTTGAGATTGTGAAGGTGTTGGCAATACTTGGTTTTTCTGTGCTTATCTCTTGTGTTTTGGAAATAGGCGAAGGACCTATTTATACAAGCCATTGAGCGCAAAACCCTCATCTCATAGGAAGTGGAGGAAATTGAGTAGTGGGGTCGTGTAGGTGATTGAACGATCACGTCTTTGCCCAATTTTCCCATCATCGTTAACCGTCCATGCCTCCTGACACGTTCTTGTGATGGCGCGTTGCATGATGCACGCTGTAAACCGCCAGACCAATACCCCAGTAAGTATCCCTCAGTTTGTGACATTCTTGATGTCTCGAATGAGTGGATCGTGGGACCCACAGAGGGTAGCATACGGTGCTAAGTTAAATAACTAAGTTATTTAATAAATCTATATTCATGAAATATCGTGTATGTTCGATGCATGTAATGCATTGTAAACAATCAACATGTATGAGGCATCGATGTTTTAAAGCTTGTCCGAATAAGTCGCGGAGCAAGCGTCTTAAAATAACATCATGTCCAACCATCTTCAAGTCATCGTTTGGAGGCTGCATGGGAGAGCCATGCTCTGGCCGATCACTTCCTGTGAAAGAGTGGCAGACGGTGATCATCGAGGTGCCTCACTGGTCGTCTAGCTTTTAACCTAGCCTGTCCGATCAAGCTAGCGAAGTTGGACGGACGAGATGGTTTGCGACTCTCATTTGCGATCGTTGATGGAATTTTAGGGTTTTTAAGAGGTGTGCAAGCATCACTCTTTTTCTCGATGGAATTCAAGCATGGACGCCATTTTTGGTGGGACCGACCATGCATGCATATAGACGGCCTGCCGATGTACATGTTCATGTTGTCTCATCTCACGAAGGTGCGATCTAGGCCACTCAATTTGACCGGCAAAGGCGAGTGGTTGAGATCGGTTTGCGGAAGAAATCCATTGCCGCAAAGGATTTGAAAGTTGCATGTCATACCACTTTTGGGCGTACGTTTCGAGGCGCTCGGCCATGGTTGGCCTAGGACGATCGGTCACACGTATAGGTGGGCCCATGGTGATCACGTTGATACTCTCTGGACCTTCTTAATCTATATCTACACCCTTTATCCAAGTTGACGAAGATGGATGGTCGTGATCAAACTGTGGCAGTTATGCAATGCCGCAAACCCTAATTAGGGTTTTGAAGCAGTCACGCACGCATAAATTCGGCCAAACGGTTTGGCAGGCTATGCTCCTTCTTTGGGGAGACCGACCGTGTGGGGCCCATATTGGGCTGACGGTGAACATGTGTGTACCTGCCAGATGGTCCTAAGCGCGATCTAAGCCATCCAAACATGCAGGCAAAGTTGGATGGTTGTGATCGGTTTAAGACGCTAGTGGAGTTTCCACGACCCTTTAAGCATCACGCCAGCCTCACTTCGAGCAAGCGTTCATTGCTCTAGGGTTAGGTCGTGAGAAAACCAATCAATTAGGTACAAAGTGGGCCCGCCAATGTGGGCGTTGGCGTTTCAATGATCATTCGCGGGATGATCTAAGCCGTCCAACCAGGATGGTGAAGTTGGACGGTCGTAATGACTTTAAGACTTCTTTGAACAGTCTAAGCTCATCGAGCTTCTTCCAAAGCATCGCAACCACCCTATTTTAAGGCTGGCGTTTGACGTGCTGGGAGGAGTTCGTGTGATGTTCGACCGGCTAGGGCAAAAGTGGGCCCTCCGGTGGTCACCACGATGCTCGCCTACTCTTGCCAGGGTTTGGCTAGGCTTGTTAAATTGCGTGACCAACTTGTGTGGCCGCGATTATTTTTGAGACTGATTTGGACAATGTAGATTTCCTTTAAGGAAATTAGGCATGCTCGATCGGGGTAATATAAGCACGCCGACGTGAGATTTTTTTCCTCGTTAGAAAGTGATGTAGCCTGTACGGGTATTTCATGCATGTCTCGAATTTGGCACTTGGAGATTCATGCTACTCTGATGAGAGTGAACACTCAGTCGTCATGTCATGACAAACATGAGAGTTCGGCGAGGAACAACATACGAAATACTAGGTTAATCATGCATTAATTAATAATGCTAAAAAATTCACAGAATATTTGGGATTGTTGCTACATGCACCATTCTGGGTGAATTTTATGTATTTATTGAATTTCTTCAAGTAAATAAAGCGAGAGGTTTTCTGCGTTCATCGCTTATCAAATGGCTTTATCCTTTGCAGGATGTCAACATATTATTTTTGGTTTTACAATTTTAGCTATGAACTAAAATCCACCATCAACATTAAGTCCCCTTCCTAGCACGTAATAGTTGCACTATTGCGGGGTAGGCATTAGATGGTGACAAATAAAGATAAAACTTATGAGACAAAGTTAGATGTTACCAAGAGAGCCGGTCGTCCTGTCTTTGGAGCATGTCACGTTCAAGAAGCGTCCAGGCGAGCGTTTCCCTAGCATGATGTCGGTTGGCCCCAGGTAGATTAGGAATATGGTTGGTTGGATTCTCAAATTATTCATGACAATGTCGTAATCCTCGACTCTGATGAGGACGAGCCCTATCATGAGTAATATCCTTAAAAGGATGCTGAAACAACTTCTGAAAAAGATATTGAAGCAGCTCCCAAAGAGAACGTTGATGTAGCTTTCGGAGAGAATGTCGAGGCGGCTCCTGGGGAGAGCGTTGAAGCATCTTCTGGAGGCGACTCCTGGAGAGAGCGTTGAAGCATCTTCTGGAGCGAACATCGAGGCGGCTCCTGAAGAGAGCGTTGGAGCAAGCGATCGTCGATGCGACTCCTGGAGAGAGCGTTTGAAGCAGCTTCTGAAGCGAACATCGAGGAGACTCCTGGAGAGAGCGTTTGAAGCATCTGTTGAAGCGAACATCGAGGCGGCTCCTGGAGAGAGTGTTTAAGAAAGCCTCTTCAGGAGAGAGTGTTGAAGCGGCTTCTCCTAGAGCAAGTTTTGAAGAGGCTTCTTCTGGAGAGAGCGTTTGAAGAAAGCTTCTTCAGGAGAGAGCGTTGAAGCAAGCTTCTTCAAGAGAGAGCGTTGAAGCGACTTCTTCTAGAGCGAGCGTTGAAGAGGCTTCTTCTGGAGCGTTGAAGCAGATTCTGCTGGAGAGAGCATTGAAGCGGCTTCTGATTTAGTTTGACTTCCCCTTGCGAATCACATGCTTCTTGATTGACCACCTCTCTTGTGTTGAAGAATTCCTTGACTCTGTCCGTAGTGGTTATGGTGAAGCTCGGGATTGGCAGTCTTCATATAGTGGTAGAGCTTGTCTCGTCATTAGAGGGAGAAGTTAATGATGGAACCGATAGCTTCCTCGATGCTACCTCATGGAATAGAAAAGAGGGACACAGTCACCTTCCCACGAGTATCCACTGAGCCTTCGACTTATAGATGTTGTCACACTAGGTTCATGAATCCGTCTTTACGTCTGCGTTGCGTTTCATAGACGTCCAGAAATATCACTGGCCTTTGACAATACATCTTCTCTCTTGAGTATATCCTCGTCTTTGGACATCTTGGAATAATAGCGTGCTTGCATCTCTCCAAATTCACCATCTTTGAGATGGAAAGTGTTAAGCAGTCCCCAGTCATACTCCTTTGCCATTATCATCTTTGGATCGTGTATTTGAGGAGTAGGGAAGTTCTTTCATGAGAATGACTTAACTAATAGGTTCTGCAAATATGATGAAGCTCTTGACATGGAGAATCTGTATGTACCTCTTAAGTCCCAGGTGCAATCTTCTTTGGTAACGCAACTACTTCTTCTACGGTAGACGAAATTCTGAAAGCGTCTCTTATTGATATTGTTGTCGTCAAGCCAGACATGGAATATCTTGGACGTTGTTTCATCATTGTGGCAGTCGTGCATGTGGTACTGGAGTTGGAGTTGGAGATCTTGGACGCGCAGGATGTTGTATCTCGGTGGTTTTCCTCTTGTTGCTTCAGCGGAACTGCTTACAGAAGGCTGAAGGTTGTATTGCCTGTTGGTGAGATGTATGCTTCCGCGAACATCATGAGGCTCTTTGTTACTGGCAGGCTTGTTCTTCTAGCACGGCCGCTGCTGTCGCAACCAAGCGTTTAGCAGCTTCACGGAGTTCAGATGATGTCTGAAAGCGCAGGTTCTTCGGCAAAGCACGATAGACAGGTACCATCCTATTGATGCACAATTGCACTACTTGTTGTTAAGTCACATTTGGATCAGGATCTTCCAGTGCCTGAATTCGGGACCTCTTGACATAATCATTTGGATGTTCCTTGTTTCGCTGAAGCATTCCTCTTAACTTTGACAGAGTGATTCTCCCAAGCTGCGGATTCTTCCTCGACATGATGATGCGTGCATCGCTATCTTTTTGAGGTTGTTCCCTTGAGGTGTTGTATCCAGTAGATATGAAGATTTCCCAGGCTCGCTCTTGTCCGGGCTGACATAACATGTGAACCCTTTGTGATGATTTGGAGATGACAATATTCGTTGAATCTTCCGAAACGCTTTCTGTTGTAGTGCGGTACAGAAGAAACTTGCTCCTTTCTTCAGCAAGGGGGTGAATGAAGCAACGAGCTGGGATAAACCAGGTATAAAACGTCGAATGTAGTTCACCTTGCCCATGAAGCTTTGGAGCTCCTTCACAGTTCGCGGCGGTGGCATCGTGAGGATAGCTTGAGTCTTGGATGGGTTCATCTTGATACCCTCAGCAGTTACCTTTCGAACACTTGCCGTAAGACTCCTGTGTGATCCATCGAGCTTTCGATTTGACTACTACATCATACATGTAGTCTTCAATTGCGTCATGTTCGTACATCCTTATCTGATTGTACATGCTATATCCATCCATGAAGGAGAACATGGCGTTTCCGCTGGTGGCATCTACTAACATGTCAATGTTAGGTAGAGGAAAATCATCTTTGGGGCGGCATCTGTTCAAGTCTCTAAAATCCATGCATCTGTCCATTTTTCTTTTTTACCGGAACCACATTGGCCAACCAGGTTGGATGATAAAGGGGTTTGATGAAGCCAGCAACTAGCAACTTCTGAATCTCGGTCTTGATTTGTTCTTCTACCTCGTGCCTGAATTTCCTCGGAGATTGTTTGGCCGACTTGGATCCAGGTACGACGTGTAGATGATGGGTAACCAATTTTTCATCTAAACCGGGCATTTCTTCATACGTCCAAGCGAATATGTCCTGGTACTCTTTGATAAGTTCTACGAGCTTCGTGTGTTCATCCGTACACAAGGTTGAGCTGGTGGAGATATTCCTAGGAGATTCCTCATTCCTGATGTTAACGATTTCGAGCTCATCAGTTGTGGAGTAGGTGCCATCTTGCAGCTGTCGTGGAGCATCTAGTACTTTTTCTTGTGGCTCGTCGTTGTTATAACATTTCGTCGGGCGGAGAGACTGGATAACAGTCTCCCCTGCTAATTGATAACAGCGGCATCGATACACGGTTTTCCCTTTCTGGTCACGGCTTGCCACAAAAGTTCGCTCCTTCTTAGTGTGAATGTTGGTCGAGGCTTCACCGAATGAAGAAGAACGCCTTGTCAGCAAATATGCATCGTGGGGCTTAGACCTCAGTGATGCAAGTCGGTCCTCCTCCTGGATTGACGACCACATGGGGAGTGTGATGCAATGAACTTTGTCTGATTCTCCCCGCAGATCTTACCTTGGTCCACATATCGGTGTGTAAGGAGACAACGATGCAGGAATACAAACGACTTCTTTATTCAGCATAGTCTTCAGGCACTGATGATACGTCGAAGGGACAATCCTATTGTCGTGAAGCCACGGTCTCCCCAGTATCATATGGTAGTCCGGTTCCTTTTCTATGACTTCGAATTTCACTTTCGACTGGACGGACCCTACAGATAAATTCAGATTGACATACTCGTACGTGTTGGTTTGGTTTCCTTCAAAGTCTGTTCGTAGTAGGATGTCGTACGATATTTCCTTGGCAACCTTGGCCGTCCTGAGAGTCTTGAGAGTAATCACATTCGAAGACGCTCCCGTATCGATGAGGGCCCTCTTGAACTCTGCATCCTTGATGCGTGCAGTAACATGTAGGGCCCGGTTGTGACCTTCTTCCGCCATCATGTCTTCTTCTGTAAATGTGACATTATTCACATATCTTTGGTGTTTTCGAGATTTCTGGACGCAAAGGGGATAAATGTACATCTGGGGCTATCTGGTTGATTGCAGGAAACGTCTCCGACCATTGATTCTTCGAGAGGTGTAAAAGTTCGCATAAACTTTCCACTAGACAAGCTGCTTCCTGGTCCACCGGTCTCTGGTTCATAGTGAAACTGTTGACCTGAGGAGGATCGTCTGCCGGGCGTTCCACCATTTCTGCTCCTAAAATTCTCGTCACGTGCACCAAGCAGGTGAACAAGTTGTCAATCGCTCCTTTTATCCGGTCCACTTTTCTTGCCAGAATTTCTTGCCTCCGTGCTAGTTCAGACAGAGTTGGGATATCTCCATCGGTTGAAGCGACAGAGATAATGAGGGTATTGAAATATGAAAATTCGTTATAAACAGAATTGTTCAAAAGAAGGGTGAGAGACATTACCATTTGAGGGATTCTAGTTGAGATCCGTCGCGGTAGAATCATCCCTGAGGACAACCATCTTTTTGAAAATCTTGAGATTGCAACCGAGAGATTAATATCCCACTGTGGTCGCCAGTTGTTTATGGGTGAAAACTATTTCTGCTGGTTTTGGTAATTTTGGGTGTGTGGATGAGAAATGAATCTAAACCCTAAACAAATGCACTGCACGGGAGTGCTTTTGATTCGAGAGATCAATCTATACAATTCTAGCCTAAACCAAGAAATGGCCGTTCCAGACTTGCTTCAGTCACAAAGTGAAGGAGATGGGGTTGATCTTAGGGAGGGAAGAGAAGAAGGTGTTGAGATTTTGAAGGTGTTGGCTATTTATGACTTGTATCAGAATGTTGAACTGGCTTGCACAATGTAAGCTGTCAGCTCTGGTATTTTCCGGATACTGTGACAATACTTGGTTTTTCTGTGCTTGTCTCTTGTGTTTTGGAAATAGGCGAAGGACCTATTTATACAAGTCATTGAGCGCAAAACCCTCATCTCATAGGAAGTGAAGGAAGTTGAGTAATGGAGTAGTGGGGTCGTGTAGGTGATTGCACGATCACGTCTTTGCCCACTTTTCCCATCATCGTTAACCGTCCATGCCTCCTGACACGTTCTTGTGATGGCGCGTTGCATGATGCACGCTGTAAACCGCCAGACTAATACCCCAGTAAGTATCCCTCAGTTTGTGACATGCTTGATGTCTCGAATGAGTGGATCGTGGGACCCACAGAGAGTAGCATACGGTGCTAAGTTAAATAACTAAGTTATTTAAGAAATCGATATTCATGAAATATCGTGTATGTTCGATGCATGTAATGCATTGTAAACGATCAGCATGTATGAGGCATCGATGTTTTAAAGCTTGTTCGAATAAGTCGAGGAACAAGTGTCTTAAAATAGCATCACGTCCAACCATCTTCAAGTGATCGTTTGGAGGCTGCATGGGCGAGCCATGCTCTGTCCGATCACTTCCTGTGAAAGAGTGGGGGACGGTGATCATCGAGGTGCCTCACTGGTCGTCTAGCTTTTAACCTACGTTGTCCGACCAAGCTAGCGAAGTTGTACGGATGAGGTGGTTTGCGACCGTTGATTGAATTTTAGGGTTTTTAAGAGGTGCGCAAGCATCACTCTTTTGCTCGATCGAATTCAAGCATGGACGCCATTTTTGGTGAGACCGACCAGGCATGCATGTAGACGGCCTGCCGGTGTACATGTCCATGTTGTCTCTTCTCACGAAGGTGCGATCTAGGCCACTCAATTTGACCGGCAAAGGCGAGTGGTTGAGATCGTTTTGCGGCAGAAATACATTTCCCCAAAGGATTTGAAAGTTGCACGTCATGCCACTTTTGGGCGTGCGTTTCGAGGTGCTCGGCCATGGTTGGTCTAGGACGATCGGTCACACGTATAGGTGGGACCATGGTGATCACGTTGATACTCTCTGGATCTCCTTAATCTATATCTACACCCTCCATCCAAGTTGGCGAAGATGGATGGTCGTGATCAAACTGTGGCAGTTATGCAATGTCGCAAACCCTAATTAGGGTTTTGAAGCAGTCACGCAAGCTTGACTTCGGCCAAACGGTTTGGAAGGCTATGCTCCTTCTTTGGGGAGACCGACCGTGTGGGGCCCATATTGGGCCGACAGTGAACATGTGTGTACCGGCCCGATGGTCCTAAGCGCGATCTAAGCCATCCAAACATGCATGCGAAGTTGGATGGTTGTAATCGGTTAAAGACGCTAGTGAAGTTTCCACGACCCTTTAAGTATCACGCCAGCCTCACTTCGAGGAAGCGTTCATTGCTCTAGAGCTAGGTCGTGAGAAAACCGATCAAGTGGGTACAGAGTAGGCCCGCCAATGTGGGCGTTGGCGTTTCAATGATCATTCGCGGGATGATCTAAGCCGTCCAACCAGGCTGGTGAAGTTGGACGGTCGTGATGACTTTAAGACTGCTTTGAACAGTCTAAGCTCGTCGAGCTTCTTCCAAAGAAGCGCAACCACCCTATTTTAGGGCTGACGTTTGACGTGCTGGGAGGAGTTCGTGTGATGTTCGACCGGCTAGGGAAAAAGTGGGCCTTCCAGTGGTCATCACGATGCTCGCCTACTCTTGCCAGGGTTTGGCTAGCCTTGTTAAATTGTGTGACCAACTTGTGTGACCGCGATTGTTTCTTGGACTGATTTGGACAATCTAGATTTCCTTTAAGGAAATTAAGCATGCTCGATCGGGATAATATAAGCACGCCGATGTGAGGTTCTCTTTGTTAGAGAGTGATGTAGCCTGTACGGGTATTTCATGCATGTCTCGAATTTGGCACTTGGAGATTCATGCTACTCTGCTGAGAGTGAACACTCAGTCGTCATGTCATGCCCAACATGAGAGTTCGGCGAGTAACAACATATGAAATACTAGGCTAATCATGCATTAATTAATAATGCTAAAAAATTCACAGAATATTTGGGATTGATGCTACATGCACCATTCTGGGTGAATTTTATGTATTTATTGAATTGCTTGAAGTAAATAAAGCGAGAGGTTTTTTGCGCTCATCGCTTATCAAATGGCTTTATCCTTTGCAGGATGTCAGCATATTATTTTGGTTTTACAATTTTAGCCCTGAACTAGAATCCACCATCAACAATCCCACTATCACAATGAAAGGAATGTTGAATCTACATAAGATACTCGGGGCGAGATGATCAAGCCTAAGACATTCGACGCTTAAGAATGTGACGCTTCAACGCACAAACACCTAAGGTTTGAAGCATTTAGGATTTTCTTAACTTATCCGTTATTTTCAATTCCTCCAAAATATATGTAATACTGTCATTAAGTAATTGAATCTATCAAACCAAAAGAAAATCCCAACAACTATCAATCACCTACTTCTCCAAGGCCAACTGAAATTCAAAAACCTCTCATCTCTGGGTGTTATATTCTTCAGAATCCTTCAAGTTGTACTCCCAATCAAAGAGTACACCTTCGATAATGGCGTCTCTAGCTTCAGCAAAAATATCTCGACGATGGCACACTGATTCAATACCAAGACGGTCAAAGTGTAACTGAACTACAACCGTGAAATCTTCACTCTCTCCATGACAAAACTTCTGAAGCATACGCAACATCATTCTTCCATAAATGGCATAAACTCCTTCAACATGTATCTTTTTGCTGAATAGATGAACACCTCTAGGATGCACTTGGGGAATTGATTGATCTTGTTGAAAAGATCGATTCAGATCAATTTCAATAAATGAGTTCCACATAAAAAATAATTGCAACCTGATATGATGCCATGAAACGTCATCAACGTAACCTTTCTACATCACACACTTTGCATGACTAAGTAACTTCTCCTCCTCACCGATCACGCCCAGAATGGAGACTGTAGCTGCTATCTGCCACAACAACATTGATTCCCTGACAAACCCACTTCACAGTAAAGTCATAATGTTCAGGAGAATTTGGGTTGAACTCCTAGTACACCTTCATCTTACGAATGCTCAACCCGCCAACTAGTTCGTGAATGTAAAGTCTCACTGTATTGAGGAGCAAAGACTATATCGATAATCATAGTTCTAGCTTTTTCGGTCTCTGGAGAAACTCCGACCATAGTATCGGCATCAACAAGGATATTTGTAGGAACTTCATCCATGGTCTCAGCATCAACAAGAATTTCTGGAGAAAATTCAATCGTGATCTCAACATCAACAATGGTCTCATGAGTAACATCCTCATGATCGGATTCATTAACTATCTATTCTATGAAGTGTTACTTGATGGATCGGAATTCTCCAAGCACTAATAATTCATATCAAGATGTGCAGACATGAAAAAATGTTAACATGAAAGTCTTCACAAAGCTTGCACAATGGACAGGAACAAGCCAAAGTCTTCTACAAGATGTTCTCATCACCTCTACAAATGAGATACAACACACTTCAGGCCATGGGTTTACAAAAACGTACCAATGGGTGAGGAATGGGACAATGCTTCCTTGACAAAAGATGTTTTTCTATATCTCTACCACAAAATACCAAAAGAGTGCATCAATCAGACATATAAGATGAAAGATATGGCCTTTATCGTCATGTCTACGATATCTGAAGAAAATCTGTACGGGATTACAAATTACAAATGTGCAGGCTTTGTTGGCTGACCTATACAACTCCAAATTGAGTTATTATTTTCTCATATGATAACTCGGTCTCATTGCTTCAAAATTTGGGTTCAAGCACCGAATTCCGACGTCGTAAGAGGTTCCTACAACTTCCACAACATACAACATGCAAGCAACAATTCTTAGACGGGATTCATAACCTCCATAGTCGATCGATGTCCACCAGGTCTTTCCACTATATCCTTCATCAAGGTACCTCCAACTTAGACCACCTAGGTCAAGTTTTTCTACATGGTTCATCTATCTAGGTCTTGCCAGAAGAAGGAAAAACGAAAAGGATATTTAACAAAATACTGGGGACTGACGGTCCACTGATCATGACGATCAGTTTCACAGTCCAAGACCCGCGACTGGAACCGAGATCGCCTGTGCTAATCATTCATCATAAACGGAATGCTACAACCGGGACGTACAACCATGGTTATTACATCATCCCGTCTTGAGAGTAACCTCAGTTATGGTCCCGTGATCAGGGTTTCAGAAATGATGTTTCTACGACTGACATAAACAAAAAATGGCACTACAAGCACCGGGATAATGTATCAATCAAGGAGTTCAGATTGAATATTAATTAATGGCATTGAAATCCTTTATCAAACATCAAAGAAAACAATCAAATGGTCCAGAGACCAAATAGAACGTTTTACAACAAGTCCATCTGAAGCCGTTTTACGCTGCCCTGTATAAAAAGATGAACTGGGAGAAATTCGCAAAGGATCAATACATGGGTCATGTTACATTATCTTCATATGGATTTTCTCTATGACATATCCAAAATTCAAGTTGATCGGACGAACGAGCTAAGAGCCGTGGGTCAAACACTGGACATCGGCACTGCTGAAAAATCTCTAAAATTCTCTTGAAACTTTAAATCTCTGAAATTCTCTTGAAACTTTTTGTTTCGTCGATTTGATCCCCTAAACGAGCTCAAAACTCAAAAATATTCTTACCTACAGCTAGGAAATTTCCTGGGCATCAAAAATTTTGCGTAGATCACCAAAAACGGACATCGTATGAAGATTCTGCAGCATTTTCAACGACAAGCTAACTTCTGAATTTGCTGATGACGAAATTACTCATTCATCCACATGGATCTTCATCCATTCAACCATCAACTAATTATTTCATGTAGCTATCAAGATGATGGAATATGAAGAATTATTTGGATCCTCCACAAGTCATTTGGGGATTGACAACAATAACGAAAAACAATTCAACCGCAGTTGGTGATACATATTGGCGCATTGAAGACTGACAACTTGGTGGAACAATGATTTCCTCTTTCAAGCAGAGGCTCACAAGTGCTAAACCCACCAAGTTGGTCATTTCAATACCCAAATCAGCAGTGCCTCATCACTTCACGCTCACTGGACGACGCTCTATCAGAGTCCTTATTCAAGCTATTGCTCGTACTTGACATGATTAGAGCAAATCGAGAATTCTGGAAACATCTCTTACGACTAAGTTCAATTGCTTATTTCTTTTATAATCAGGAAAATCACCATCCAGTGCTTACTGCGGAACATGAATGTCCCTCACTAAGCAGGGGACTTAATGTTGATGGTGGACTTTCGACAAAGGATAAAATCGTAAAATCATGATCTTGCATAATTCTGACACGACTTCAGATACGTATGCGAAACTCATATTCTAGGATTCGTGAAAGCTCATTTCAAAATCTCTGTCTGAGCATTCACCCTCTCAAAGCCCTGCATGAATATGTGATTCGTAAATCCTCTCAACTGAGCTTTTCGACACTTTGCATATTTCATCAACACTTCTGTATAAAAATCGATAGTGATTGGATGGCTCCTAGACATATTGCATGCTAGTATAGAGCATTAACGTCTTCAGGATGTCTCAATGTTCCCTGATTATACAAATTTAATATTCAGAACGAGTATGATGTAGTTATTATCTCATACCTCGATTCTCGAATAAACAAAACGCTCCTAGACATATTGCATGCTAGTATAGAGCAATTCATAGATTAATTCTAGCACAACATTCATCAGTTGAATTCCTAAAAAATAATCTATTTTGTATCGTTACTCTGTTTCATGGCTTATTCTCAGCTGAATTCCCTGGATTAGTAATAGATATTCAATCTATCTCATTATTCTGTTTCATGGCTTATTCTCAGCTGAATTCCATGTATTAGTAATAGATATTCACTTCTCAGGCATTCAAGTCAGCACCGAGTAAGCCCCGAGGAAATGGCGCGAGTGCACTTAATAATAATGCACGAATGAGCACCCAAATATGCATGAGTGAGCACCAAAATGCATAAACGAGCACTCAAAAATATGGAGGAACGAGGAAATCTATGCAAAATAAGGAAGAAAAAAAAAGAGGTGTGCACGGGACTGAGCCCACCGGCAGGCCGGTCATCCCGTCGTGGCCGGTCCCACGCCTCCCCTTTTATTTTCAAATCTTATTTTATTATTTTCCTTGTCTCATGAAAACTCCTTGTTTGAACAAACTTCCTCGTTTGAGTAAAACTCCTAGTTTTTCCATATTTCCTCACACAATGAAAAATAATAACATAAAATAAGGAAGAGTATCACGGGACCGGGACTACTAGCCATCCGGCCATGCCTTAGCCTTAGCCGGTCCTACACCTCCCTAATTCCTTATTTTATTATTATTTCTTCTCTCATCTCAAGAAATTCCTTCGTTTGAGCAAAAACCCAATTATTCCATATTTCTCCAATTTTGCTCAAACTACCAAAAGGCCCAAAAGTCAAATGGTCACACGACCATCCGGGCTTCTCATGGAAAATATTAAAATATCATTTATTTTAATATTCTCAAAATATTGGTCACACAAGCAAAGTTCTACTTGCTCATTCAAGCAAAATCGAGAATTTCAGTCAAGATCAAACTCTTCTGAAAATCCAAAATATTGCTCAAACGCGGACTAGAAAATACCAAAACTCTCATAATTGAGTCAGGGGCAATATAGTGACATGGAAATGCTACCTTGACTGACCAAGTTCGGCCCCTTGGCTTACAGAAGCCGGTCCCACACCCTATTATGATTTTGACCTAATTAATATTCCTTAACTCATATTGGGTTTAAACTCTTTCAAAGCAACTTGGATCTTGATCAATCGACCATCAGTTGGTCCCACGACCACCAGGGTCGGTGTCATATCCCTGGTTGGTCCCTCCTCTATCCATAATTAGGTTTTACCACCTAATGCTCATATAAGCACTTTTTTTAATAATGATTAAACGACCATTTAATCATCCTTTCACCAACTGGTCTACAAAGAACTTTGGTGCATGCTCATTCGAGCACCTGGGCACTACATGGTCATCCCATGTATCCGGTCCCTCTCTTACTCATTGGTTGATTTTCTGTAAATCATCAATTGATCGACAATCAATCAAAATTAGGGTTTCAAACCAAATGCTCTGCAAACCATAATTTTGAGCAAGTTCAAACACTAATAATTTTTTGTTGATCCAGCAATCGACATCCTAATTAATTATATAATATTCGGTTCAGCTACTAATATTTTTAATTAATATTTTATTTGGTCCCGCTACCAATAATTCATGAGTCGAGCAATATTTGCTCAAACGAGCGATATTTGCTTAAACTAGCAATATTTATTTTGCTCATCTATCAACACTAAATTGCTTAAGTTAGTAAAACACACGATCAACTGGTTCAGAACTCATTGATCCAACTATCCATTGCTCGACCGAGCAATATTCCTCATGTTGATTCAACTATCAACATTCGAAAATTCTATTGATCCAACAATCAATATTCTAATTTATATTTAATTTTTGGTCCTGCTACCAACATTTTTGCTCGACTGAGCAACATGGTTCGAACAGACGTTCATCCAATATTTTTGATTCCCACTTTGTCATTCGAGCATTCATGATATATTAGATCAGAAATGAGCATTCTGCATAATTCAACAATATCTTTGATTTCCTGTCGAGTACTCGATATATCAAAATAAATCCTTGATCGAGCAATCTCATCGAATGCTCGATCCAAATTATCAAATATAATTATTACCTCGACTGGTAAAATGATATATCACAATTCATCAAGACTCAACGTCTTTCCATTATTCGATCTCAGCAGAAACCTTATGCTCAATCCACGAGTTCCAGAGCATATCATATTCATTCATTATGCTCGACTCATCAAGGCTAAGACTCATTGTCTAGTCAAGTCAACAACTGACTAATTAAATACACGTCTACCATGCAGACTCCACATTCATGCGACATCAATCATGTCACATGGGGGTATATTCACTAGGGTTTTGGTCTAGCGGCCTATGGCACATGTGTACACCCAAGATGAGAAATGTGAGTAAGTCGTACAAGCAATTGGGGGAATTAGAAAAGTAGTTGATCGACAATCAACCAAGTCTCCGCACGATATGGAACTGGTTTAACCACGATTTCCCACTTTCTCACTCTTTTACTCAAGCAACCGTCACACTTACTGGGATCAATGTGTCTATTATTCTGGCAATATAAAGAAGTTTCTAAATCCACAATTGAACAAGAACAATTTCGACCAACAAGAAATTATTTTTCCATTGATCAAAACTTATCTCAGAACTCAACAGTTTACAAAACTTGCAGAAATCATCAACACATTTATAATCCGTGATCATCATTGATCTCACACACTTCTCAGATTCCCTCCTACAGATCGGCCCTCATCCCTCTTTGTGACCAAATTTACTTTGGAACGACCATTTTCTTGGTTTAGACCGGAGTCCTACAGATTGATCTCCTGAACGTAGAGCACTCCCGTGCAGTGCATCTGTTTGAAAAATGTTTAGGCAATTTGCTTGTTCGAGAAGTCTCCGCCCGCACGCTCGAGTCTCCACTTTCCTAAAAAAACTGGCAAATTATTTTCACCCACCAAGAACTTGGTATCCCAACGTTTTCACAAATTTCTTCACATTTCATAGGCGTGCAATTTCATGGCCAAAGATAACTGCAATAATTTCAGGACTAGTGGTAGTTTTCCCGACGATATGGAGTTGTAGTTGTTTTGGGGTAAAAACTGATTCTACTGGAAATGGTAAATTTGGGTGTGCCGCCGAGAAACGAATCTAAACCCTAAACAAATGTACTGCACAAGAGTACTTTATATTCGAGAGATCAATCTTTACAATCCTGGCTTAAACCAAGAAATGACCGTTCCAGTCTTGCTTCAGTCACAAAATAAAGGAGAAGGGTTGATCTTAAGGAGGGAAGCGAAGAAGGTGTTGAGATCATAATAGTTAATTCTGAACGTGTGGTTCTTTTATGACTTGTATCAGAATGTGGAACTTGCTTGCGGAATGTAAGCTATAATTTCTTGGTGTTTTCTAAATACTTGTGTTAATAACCTAAAATTGTTGTTGATTGAAATAGATTGAAATCCTATTATACATGTCATAGTTGAACACACTGATATCGTAGGAAGTGGAGGTAGTTAAGTAGTAGAGAAGTGGGGATCATGTAGAAGTGGTGAAAACCATGTCCCTGTCATTGAAGACAAGACCGATCAGCTTTATACCCGCTACTCCTTTACTGTTATCAACCGTCCTCCTTTCCCGACACTTTTTGTAAACCGCCACTATGTTGTAAACCGCCAGACCAATACCCTAATGAACATCCCCCAGTTTGTGACATGCTTGATGTCTCGAGTATTTTCGTGGAAAATATGTAGCAAGTTGTTTAGTGGGTCTTGCTTGCAATACCTAATTATTTTGACCAATCACGCGCAAGCTAGGCGGTGGGCGGTCATATTTGAGCAGCTTCCAGGAGCTATCCATGTACATTAAAGATGTGGTGGTCAGTCCTTATAGGAGAATGATGGTTGGTAGTCATTTTTTCATCCTCTGGGTTGGCCCAAATTAAATATAAACCGGTTAAATTGGCTATCCAAGTTGGATGGCTGAGATGATTTGCAGAGGTTTGTGTTAATTCATGAAATTCTGTTATCAGAAAATTCAGATGTGAGACCCTCACTAAAACTGCTGTAGAATTCTCATACAAACTCGAATTTTGATGATTTGTCCCTCCATTCTTATCAGAAAATAATTTACTATCTTCCTCCGTGGGAATATTTAGGTTTTGAGCTCGTTTAGGAGGTGAAAACATCCCGACAACAAAAACTAAGGAAGAATTCAGGAGGAATTCTGTCCGTTTTCAGCCATGACCTAGCTTTCCTTTTAAGTTGTATCTTTTAGCTCGTTAATCCGATTGATGTGATTTTTTAGTATGTTATACTAGACATCCATACGAAACTTTTGGAATGTAGATCATACTCAAATTGTTTACCAAATGCTTCCATCTGTTCGTCCAATCTTTGGTGACCTTGTGGATATTGTCCGAACAAGTTGAAGAGATGTGATTGGTCAAAGGCAAAGACGGGATGCATGCCACATTTAATTAAAAGTGTAGGCTGCATCTTTGGAGCGATTTGATTGGCTGATGGGAAAGAAGGGCCGATAGACAACCATCTTTAATTAAAGTGTAGGCTGCGGCTTTGGAGCAATTTGATTGGTCGATGGGAAAGAGGGACTGGCGGCCAACAACATGGGGCATGGCGTTTGGTGATAGACGGCGCAAACTAGGGCAACCGGTCGGCCAAGTGGCGCGGACACGCCCCTTTGGATGTTGTCCTCACTTGTCGTCGTTTCCTTTTTATTTCTTGTTTTTCGACTTTTGGTAGGATTTGCTCCTACTAGTTCCATGGTGGATCAACTTCCTAGTTTGCATAGGTTTGGTCTCGACCAATAGGGTTCGAGATATTCCGCAGGCCACAAAAACCTAATTTTTGCAAATTGATAAAATTAGGTTTGAAAATTGAATTTTGCGAGCTGCCACAAAATCAATCAATTTTGGTGAATTTTGCGCATTGATGCAAAAATCACTAAGTTTATGTCAGAGGGCAGCGTAACTTGTGTTCCCCTGATTGAGTACTTCTATGCACATCTTAGTCCTGACACTTCGGGAAATTTATGTTACTCCTGTGAGCGAACATTAATTGTCATGTCATGTCAATATCAAGAGTTCAGTTGGGGACATAACATAGAATAAATACTCGGCAAGCCATGCAGTAGTAAATAATGCAGGCGAGATGTTAATAAAATTTACAGAATATTTGGGATTGTTGCTACATGCACCAATACTATTCTGGATAAATTTCATATATGAGTATACTGAATTGCTCAAATACTAAAGTGGCATAGGCACTCATCACTTTTGAATGGATCCATTTCATTAGTGAATGCAACTAGGAGCTTAAATACTCATTAGGCTCTATATTAGTGAACAATTCATATAGGAGCTTGAGTTTCAATATAATATGATGAGCGGCACAGGCACTAATCAGATTTTGATATATTCTTCAAATTCCTTGCGGAATATAGACATATCAAGGTCTACTACTTCTGATGCCAGGTCAGGTAGAGACTTTTACAGCTTTCTCCATAAACTAAAAACCATTATCAACAGTAGTATTTTAGGTTATGCAGTTTGCTCAAGGACTAGAAAAAGCTAAGTATGGTGGAATTTGATAGGTGCTTAATTTACATGTTTGGAATGTCAAATCCATATTAATAGTTGTTATGATTCTTGCATGTTATCCTTTTCTATTTTATTTGTTTCTTTAGGTGAATCATCTGAAATAAATGGAAATGGTGTTAAAAGGATCTAAGAAGAAGAAATGAGTTCATCCCGAAATAAAAAGAAAAAGTTGGAAGATGCAAAGACAACTCTTGGATAAAAGTTCCATTAATTCGGATGAAAAAAATCTTTGTTCTTATTAATTCTCAATGATTGGTGTTAGATTATCCTTTTATTTCCTTTAAATCATGTCTGAATCTCGGATTTTGATTCAAGATATGAATAATTCAGTTCCTTTAGGTTCTTCTGAACCTTCAACAGTTTCATCAGATTCATTAGGTTATGGTAATCCTAATTCTTTTAAAAATGTTCCTTTGATTGATTTACCTGATAATTTCTTTGAGGAAGGATTCAATCCTTGGAAGTTTTCTCTTATTGGTCGATTATATTTGCAAAAAATTAAGTTTGTAGATGCAGCTTTAATATTGAGAAATCAATGGACATTGGTGGGTGATTATAAACTTATTCCACTGGGAAGGGGTTTCTTCACCATCAAACTAGATAATGAAATTGATAGAGCTCATATCAAATCTAAAACATGGGAAGTCACAAATCAAGTTTTAAGGATCAGAAACTGGGTTTCAAACTTTCGTCCAGCAAATCAAAAAAGTTTAAAAGCTCTAATTTGGATCAGATTGCCTGGTTTAGGTTTAGAATTCTGGAAGGAACAAATTCTTTTTATAATCTGTAAGGAAATTGGAACACCAATTAAAATTGATGATGCAACTGCAAAATGTGATGTGGGTTATTATGCAAATGTTTTAGTCGAAGTGGATTTTGCTCAATCTGTTCCTAACAAAATATGATTGGTACTAAATTTGGTGGGTTTTTTCAAGATATTTTGATTCCAGACTTCCCTAAGTTCTGTTCTACTTGCATTATTGGTCATTTAGTTACAAAATGCAGAATAGAAAAAAAAAACTTTCAAAATCTCACAAAGTATGTGTTCAACAAAGGCATATTCTGAGAAGACAAGTACACAGCTCTACTCTTTTTGATATTTGTGATAGATCTGAAGTGAAAATCACTCATCATATTTCTCATCAACAGCAAATAAGAAGTCAGAATCCTGAAGTTGATACAATTGTGTCAAACATTGGTGCTAATACTTCACAAAACCAAGCTTCCAGTTCTGTTACACCTCAATCAGTGTAAATTCAACATCCAAAAGTTGATTCCATTGTTTCTTGTATTGTTACACCATTACTTACAAAATACATCTAGTAGTCCCATCTTAACACAGCCAGTTGGGAACAGATTTTGTGCTTTGACTGTGCCAGTTGCTGAAACAAAAGAAGATCACTCTGAGATTGAAGATGCTAGTGTAGATGAGGAAATCATGGTTGATCTGGAACCACAACAACTGTTGCAGATTGCTGAAACTACAGAACTTGAACATAGTGTCATTAAATTCGTGGATGGAGGTACTGGCAAAGTTCTAACAGAAGATGTTCAATTCACTTCTTGGCCTAAGGTTGCAGTTTCTCCAGTGCAACAAGGTTCTAATTCTCAAAAGAAAAAATCTTCAAATACATCTACTATTATTAAGAAGAATAAGGGTAATGCAACAACAATGAAGTACAATTTCAGAAAGAATGTAAGGAAAGGGGGTCCTAGAAACCCTCAATACAAGCCATGAGATATTATTTTGGAATATTAGGGGCTTAGAAGAGCTAGGGCCCAGCAAAAATTAAGATCTTTAGTCAATCAATTTAGTCCAACTTTGGTTTGGGTAGCTGAGCCAAGAGTTCAGTGTACTTCATCATTTTGTAGTAGTTTAAATTTGCCAGGTATGCAATCTATGGTCATCCATAATTTTTCTTCTATTCATAAAGGTAATATATGGTTATTTTGGAGTCATTATATAGCTACTCCTTCTGTAGTTTCAATTACAAGCCAAATGATTACAGTTGCTGTTGGAAATGTACTTGTTTCAGGTGTTCATGCACATGTCAATTTAGTGCAAAGAAGATTACTGTTATTAGTGAGTTCAAAAAACCTTGGATTTTTTTTAGAGGATTTTATTGCAATTCCAACCACATAGGGGAAAAAAAGGTGGTAGTGCTCCTTCTAGAAGATCAATGTTGGATTTCAATGAATGTTTGGATCAATGTGAACTTTTACAAGCTCCCAGAATTGGTTTAGAATTCTCTTGGTCAAATTGTCAGCATGACGAAAGAAGAATTTTATGCAATCTTGATAAGGATGTCTTTAATATGGAATGGCTGAGGAAATATCCTGATTGGGGGTATAAGGTTGGTCTCAGGGTGGTTTCATCATTCTCATTTATTTGGAAGATGTGCTAGTATTCCAAAACCAAAAGATATTCCTTTGAGATTCCAAAAAATGTGGCTAGAACATCCAGGGTTCCTGAAATTAGTAGAAGATAGTTGGACAGAACCTTTGGTTGGTGATCCTGCTTATATTTTTATGCAAAAGCTTAATAGAATAAAGCAAATCTTAAAAGACTGGAACTGGAAAGTCTTTGGAAATGTTCATATTAAATTAAAGAAGCTGAGGAGGAGGTCAAAGCTAAAATAGTAATCTCAGGTAATGATCCTCATAATGTAAATGCTTTAAATGATTTGGTGCAAGCACATAATATATATAATTCTAGAGAAGTTCAGTATAGCACAATGATGAGACAGAAATCAAGGATAAAATGGGTCAAGGAAGGATCAGCTAATACATAATTCTTTCATGCTAATGTCAATGTTAGATAAACCAATAATCTAATTTGTGAAATGGATGATGAACATGGTAATCTTATAACTGATCAAGACCAAATTGCAGATCTTTTAATTAACTTCTTTTGAGAAGAAATATCAACATCAAGATATCAATATAGATGATTCATTACTTGAAGTTATCCCTAGTCTTATTACACAAACTGATCAGGATATGCTTGATGTCATTCCAACTAGAGATGAAATTAAACAAGAAATATGGGATATAAATGCAGAGAGTGCTCCTGGCCCTGATGGGTTCTCAGGAATGTTCTATAAAGAATGTTGGGCCATCATTCAACATGATTTTATCAATGCAATTCAATTTTGTTGGAGAAGAAGATTTATTCCTAGAGGACTTAACTCCAATTTTCTAATTCTTTTAACAAAAGTGCAAGGTGTAAAAAAACCAAATCAGTTCAGACCTATTGGATCAAGTAATGTAAGTTTCAAGGTCTTTACTAAAATCATAACCACTAGAATGGGAACATTCATTTCAAAACTAGTATCACCACAACAGGTTGCTTACATCAAAGGTAGAAGCATTCATGAAAAAGTTCTGCTAGCCTTAGAACTAGTTAATGAAATGAAAACTAAAATAAGAGGAGGCAATGTTGGTTTGAAACTTGATATATCTCAAGCTTTTGATTATGTGAACTAGTTTTTCTTATTTAAAGTCCTTCAAAAATTTGGTTTCTCTGCCAATTGGTGTCAGTGGTTGCATATTCTTTTTGACTCTGCAAGATTATCAGTTTTGTTAAATGGGGGTCCTAAAGGTTTTTTCTCCATGGGAAGAGGTTTGAAGTAAGGGGATCCTCTTTCCCCCATTCTTTTTATTTTAATGGAGGAAGCACTTAGCAGGGGATTAACTAACTTGGTAAATTCCAGGAAATTGCAACCAATGGTTAATAGAAAAGGAGTTTATCCCACTCATTTGATGTTTGATGTTGATGTTTTCATATTTAGCAATTGTTCCAAAACAATCTTAGAACACCTGCTTACTCTGCTTAAGAAGTATCAAGACAGTTCTGGTCAAGTTATTAACAGGGCCAAGAGCAAGTGTTTTGTGGAAGGATGCACATCAGCAAAGAAGCAACAAATTTCAAATCTATTGCAAATGGAGCTTACTTCATTCCCATATAAATACTTAGGAGTTATTTTAATGCATGGCAGAGTGAAATCTTCTATGCTTTGGTCAATTATAGAAAATATGCAGAGTACATTATCTACATGGTCAGGCAAGTTACTTTCTTTTCATGACAGATTAGTTTTAATCAAATCTGTAATTTCTAGCTTTACACTTTACAGTATGGCAGTTTATAAATGGCCCAATTCAGTGATTAAAGCATGTAAAAAGATAATGAGGAATTTTTTATGGTCAAGAGATAGAGAAGTGAGGAAATATGAAACTTTAGCTTGGTGTAAAGTCTGTACTCCTACCACTGAAGGAGGTTTGGGGATTAGAAGATTAGAGGTTGTCAATAAGGCACTATTAATGA
Organism: Papaver somniferum; assembly: GCF_003573695.1. Taxonomy (NCBI): domain Eukaryota; kingdom Viridiplantae; phylum Streptophyta; class Magnoliopsida; order Ranunculales; family Papaveraceae; genus Papaver; species Papaver somniferum. The sequence goes on along the minus strand of NC_039363.1, from coordinate 167,317,964 downwards.
AAATGATGTGGCAGTTACAAACTTCTGAGGATGTTTTCTCAAGATTCTTTTCATCCAAGTATCAAGATAAAAATGGACAATAGAATACAAGATGGAAATACTCATCAGTATGGCCTGGTCTGAAATGGGCATGGCAAATACTTAAAGATGATGTTAGATGGTGTATTGATACTGGAGAAAAAATCTCAGTTTGGTTTGATGCATGGATTGGAGAACCTCTGATTAATGACATTGGTTACACAGATTATGTTAGCACTCATCCATATATGACAGTTAAAGATTTAGTTCTTGATAACACTTGGAATATCCCTTCTGCAACGCAAGCTTACATTCATTCCTCGCTGCCAGCAATAAGTGGTGATGGAGACAAGATTGTATGGAGTGGATATCTTAAAGGTAATTTTACTACTCTCTCTAATGTTAATAAAATTAGACATAGAGAACCCCCCCTTCATTGGCCATCAAAAAATTGGAATCCCTTTCTGCATCCTGGTATAACAAGCAATGTTTGGAAAATAATACAAGGGATTTATGTAAATGATGAGAAGAAGGTGAAGCAAGGATTTTCTATGGTATCCAAATGCTGCATCTGCAACCAAATTCAAGACAATATGGCTCATTTACAGTGGTCTTGCAACTTGAGCAAAACATTCTGGAAATGGTTAGGCAATATTTTTCATTTCAACGGTCCTATCTCCTTTGATGATGTGTTAAACTCTGCAAAACACAAAAGCCCCATTATCAAAGAAGTATGGTTAACAACTGCTTGTGCTACCTTAAGGGAACTATGGTTCCAGAAGAATAAGATGTTGTTTGAGAATGTGCAACCTAATGTAAACAGATTCAGAAGTATGATCATGAGCCTGGTTCATTATGGTAGTTATAGAATGCAAGGTGTTAGCTGGAATCAAATTTATGATTCTCAGATTCTACAGTTCTTGAATGTTATTGGTAAATGCACCAGTTTAAACATAATTAAAGAATGCTATTGGTGTGGTCCAGCTGAAGGATATGTGTTATTTTCTTGTAATGGAGCAGCATTTGGTAACCCAGGTAATGCAGGGTTTGGAATTTTTGCAAGAAGCCATGATTTTCAGGTTTTGGGAACAATTTCAGGTGGTATAGGTGTGTCCAGTAACTATATTGCAGAGGTAATGGCAGTTGTATGTGCTATTGAGTGGTCAGTCTCTTTATCTTGCAGAATAATTGTTATTAGCTCATACTCTGAATCAGTAGTAGCAGACTTCAAATCTGGAAACATTCCTGGTTCATCAAAGCTAGATGGTTAAAGGCAAGTAAGTCCCTATCTGAGATTCCCTATACTCACTGCTACAGAGAAATCAATTTCTCTGCTGATTTGTTAGCAAAGAAAGGTGTAAGATTACAATTAGGTGAAAGGGTACAGCATGCAGGAAGGCCTTCCTTTCTCAGCCACATTGGAAAGCCAGATACAACATATTATAGATTCTGCTAAAAGCCTTGTCACTTTTTTTGGTTAATCTCTGTAATTTTTTAGTTTTCTTCTTTTAGTTCTGTCAATCATTGTATGAACTTTTAGTTATTATTATTAATAAAAATATGTGACTTAGGAAAAAAAATTGGATACAAGTTCCATGAAGATTTACGGTTGGGAAAAGCATCCCCAAACCTAACCGTAAAAGAGATGAATTTCCACTACAATTTGCATAAGGAGTTACGGCTAGGTCCAACTTAACCGTAAAATAAAGTAAAGATATACATATATTTGGGTACTACCATCTTGTATATGATGATGATATGAATACAATCCAAAAATAATGAGGTCAATTGGACATCGGATGAAGAAGTTACGGCCGAAACAGAGAAGGACAAAAAGTGTACAGGATGAATTACGGCCAGGTCCAAGATACTCGAACCCAACTGCAACTCTGGGTATTTTAACATGATTACTTGAACCCAGACGTAACTATGGTGTTTGTCACATGTTTGTGCTTCTAAATCAAGGAAAACGCGGTACCGGTAGGATTCTAAACCCTAGTCTACGTGTGCATTATATAATAAGACCCTCAATACATTAAGAAGACATCTTAGATACCTTGGAAACTCAATTTATCTTTCATATCACATCTTCAACATATAAACCTAGGGTTTATCCTTTTATAAGCAACCCATTCTCTTTTGTAATCATGTGTTGATAAACCTTTGTTGATTTAGGATGGATTCAATGTTCTGCACGTGATCTTTATGAGTTATACAAGTTTGTTTGAAATTTTAATCATCATCGTTTGTCTTTACTATATCTAATGTTTATGAGTGATTATTGGATTGGTTTGGGTACGTAACTAGATTGATCTACTGATTGTTCTAATGCTAATATTAATCTTCGACGATAAGTAATCGTCGAATAATTTATACACAAGTAGAAATCGAGAGACCTTACAGAGGGATTTTGTGGAGGAATTGCAGTGAAGATAACACCAGCAAGTATACCTTGAGCTAATAGTTTAACTCCTGGGATCAACCTAGTTCATAAAAGCCTAAAGCGTTTGATTGGATTACACCTTGAGTGAGCTACTACTTGGTGGTTCGGTTGAATAGAATCTGATATTGGAGAGATTTCGTATCCATGGTAAAAGGAGTGTTGGTGATAACACTGAGCTAGCTACTATTCTACGATTGGTGATGAATGATTCTGACGAAAGATATATAAGTATGCTATGAGAGTCAACGCTTGGTAACGGCGAAGGATTCCTTGATCATCTCTTTCTTTTTCTTATTTGTTTTTTCTTATTTAAATTAATCCAATCCCCCTTTGTCTTTTACTTTATTTTGATGATTCAAATAACCTATCAATCACACAGCTCTATGTGGTAACGATCCTTACTACTGCTATATTACCAGTTAATTAGTGGGAAATATCTTGATTAATTTGTTGCACTTACAACACACATCAAATTTTGACGCCGCTGCTGATGAGCAGTTCCTAATTGATTTGTTATTTGTTTAGCTTGTTTTTATTATTTTCTTAGATTTTTTAGGTTTTCTCTTTTATTCTTGTGAGTCGTCATGTTTTCTTACGGACATAACATGTATAGAGCACAAGATCACACATATGATAGTGGTAGTCAATATGGTTTTCGGTCTCAATGTTATAGCAACTACCAGCCATACCAAGGGTATAATCAAAACCAGTCATTCGGTTACGATCAATATCCCGCGGAACCTTTTGGTTATTCTCATACATATCAACAACCTTATGATGGGCATGTAGGTAAACAACCACAAGGATGGGATGATAGTTATGCTTATAATAATGCTTCTAGTCTGGCAGATATAATGCACCAATTTATGGATAAATTGGATCGAGATAAACAAACAATGAAAGAATTTCATCAAATGATGGAAGATCACAACAAAAAGACTGAAGAATCACACCAAGAAATTCAAAGAAATTTTGAAAAGTGAAAGATACAAATTTCTCATCTTGGTGGAGGTGGAAAAAAGAAGAAGTTTTGCCTCGAAATGAAGACAATTCTGAAATTTCTAAGGGAGACAACGAATATTCTGAAGATGAGCAACCTTTTGAAATTCCTTGTAACAAAGATAAAGTTATTCCAACTCCGGATCTTAATAATGATCATTCGCCTATTCAAAAAGAGGAACCTTAGTATGACCGAAACATTGTTATAAGCGGTGTAATATACTCAAATCCATATCAACATTACAATACATATCCCGTATTACAATGTTTTTTGGCCGATTGATTTGCAAGAAGTAGACCCAATTATTCCTTCGTCGGAGACTCATATGGAATACCCTAAGGTTTTCACCAATGAACTAGAATTTTTGCGAGAAGATTATGATTTTGATGAGAAGGTTGTTGAAGAGATTGAGAGTGAGAATGAAACCAAATTGATTGATTTCATGGAAGACCCGGTTGAGCTTGCAAGGATTATAATGATGCTGAGATTTCAATTGAAGCAAAAATTAGGAGTTCGATAGTGGACCACGATATACATGAGATAAACAATTCAATGAAGTTAATTAATAATGATGAGGATCTCGTACAAGGTTTGTCTAATCCTTTGCATAATTCAATATCTATTGATCATTTTCCTCCGATTGAATTAGTATCTCATAGAGTTGTTGACCTAGTTTAAGGAAAATACCTCACTTAGGATTGGAGTTGTGTGATTCCAAAGTTTTAATGAATTATTTTGCTTCTAAGTATCTACCACTTGATGTGTTTGATTCTAGCATAGTACAGGTTCACCGAGAGGAATCCGAAGAAGTTCCTGACTTTTATGTTCTCTATTCACTTCCGAGCGTATAAAGGGCTAAGTGTAGGGGAAACTTCAATAAAGTGATAACTTCAATATTTATATCTTGTACTAACGTTTTTTTGGAGCTGTTATTAGTACTACAGATTATTATATGGGAGGGCTACCAGATTTTCATATTGCTGGCATATGGACGATAACCAGCAAGTCAAGCTGAGGGCGTTATACTAAGTGTTGAATGGGAGTCATCCCATTGGTTTTGTATTTTCTATCCTTTTTATTTTTATTTTTCTTCTTTTGCATATCATATTAGGATTTCTCACCTTATTATACTTCGGACGAGTCAATTACACTGAGGACAATATAAAGTTTAAGAGTGGGGGAGTACTTGAATATTTTGCATATAGAGTTTTTCAAAAAAATTGTAAATATTTGCATACAACCTCCAACTTGTATGGATTTTAGAGTCACTAGTACACTTCTACCAATGTTTACAAACAAAATTCTCGTCGACATAATGAAACTTAAAATTGCCAGGGAATACTACAGGTTAGGTGTTATTAATATTTGGGAGAAGTCATTATTGTTTGTGGCTAAACTTAACCATGTCGGTGGCAAATTAGGTGCAGAAACATATCTAGTATTATAGTTGTTGATCAATCATTAGTCGAGACTATCCATATTTACATCAAGCAAAACATGACCTTCAACTCTTTGTAGCTGATTAAATTGTCCTTTTAGAGTGTCTGTCGTTATATGCTAACTCCGGGTATAATTGTGAGCTACCCCATTTTGCACCAATTTCAACATTATTTTTGATCTCTTGAGTGCTAATTAATTACGCCAATTATGGGGATGACATCTAAATATAAAAGCCTCCTTCTTGTAGTTTGATTTGCATCTAGCACCATTCCCTCTTTAGACAACAACGGGTCCATTGAAACACACCATCATAATCAAAAAGGGAACGACATCTGAAAATGCGGGGGTCTAACAATCACACCCAACAATTTGTTTGGAAATCTGAGAGGACTTACTCCAATATACTTTCTAGAGAATCAACTAGACAGTCAGACTCAATCTAGAGTAAAGTATATCAAAGATTTTAATATCTCTAACTCTTAATTCAATCCGCAATCACCAAATAGAAATCTGCGAGCCCGATTGAACAAGAGGAGTAACTTGAACAGTACCAAAGACCAATGTTCAAGTGTCAATCAATGTAAATCAACAACCCAAGGTTGGATATTCTAATTGATTGATCTTAACGCACAACCTGTGATATTTCAATTATATAACAAAAAAATGATGCGGAAAAGAAATAACACAGACACCAGAATTTTGTTAACGAGGAAACCGCAAATGCAGAAAAACCCCGGGACCTAGTCTAGATTGAACACCACATTGTATTAAGCCGCTACAGACACTAGCCTACTACCAATTAACTTCGGAATGGACTGTAGTTGAACCCTAATCAATCTCACACTGATTCAAGGTACAGTTGCGCTCCTTACGTCTCTGATCCCAGCAGGATACTACGCACTTGATTCCCTTAGTTGATCTCACCCACAACTAAGAGTTGCTACGACCCAAACTGGAAGACTTGATAGACAAATCCGTCTCACACAAAAAAGTCTATAGGATTGAATAAATCTGTCTCCCACAGAAATACCCAAGAGTTTTTGTTCCGTCTTTTGATAAATAAAGGTGAACAGGAACCAATTGATAAACCAGACTTATATTCCCGAAGAATAGCCTAGTATTATCAATCAGCTCACAATAAACTTAATCGACTAGCGAAACAAGTTATTGTGGAATCACAAACGATGAGACGAAGGTGTTTGTGACTACTTTTCAATCTTGCATATCAGAGATATAAATCTCAAGCCAATTTTAAAATTGCACTCAATCACGATAGAAACAGCGAGATCAGATCACGCAACTACAAATAGAATAGTTGGGTCTGGCTTCACAATCCCAATGAAGTCTTCAAGTCGTTAACCTACAGGGTCTCGAGAAGAAACCTAAGGTTAAAGGAGAATCAACTCTAGTTATGCAACTAGTAACACACAGTAGGTGTGGGGATTAGGTTTCCCAGTTGCTAGAGTTCTCCTTTATATCGTTTTCAAATCATGGTTTGCAACCCAAGTTACCTTGGAAACAAAGCATTCAATAATCATCGTTAGATGAAAAACCTGATTCAACCAAGCTAATATCTTTCAACCGTTAGATCAAACTTAGATTGTTACACGCAAATGAAATGTACCCTCATTTAGGTTTATGTAACCGTACCTAAACGTGTACACCATGTTGGTTCACAAATAGTTAACCAAGGCTAGCCATATGATTACTCTCATATCAACCTTATTCATCTCAACCATAACTAGTTCAAATGACTTAAATGAAACTAGTTAAAGAGTTGTTCAATTGTTATAGAAAACAAAATCAAATCGGTTTGATTCACTTGAATCAATCATGAACATTATGGCACGATTTGAAAAGATTGCATTCCTTATGATTTAAATCTTTAAGTCCATGAACTGACCGATTTGACAAATTAACCAGCTTAAGTATGCGTACTTAAGCAACCAGATTTGATTTTGTTTAGTTTCTAAACTCTGCAGAAATTTTCGGTTCGAAAACTTCCACCAGTATGCGTACGGGTACACATACTTAAGGTGACTAGTTTATAAGTTTGTAATTCCCAAACTCAGCAGATATTTTCGGTTCGAAAACTTCTGCCAGTATGCGTACGGTTACACATACTTATCTTGTCTCCCTCACCAATTTGGTATACACACATATGCATACACTTGGTTCCCGATTTGTGGATTTATACATTAATGTGCGAACACACTATATATGCTTATATCCAAACAAGGTTACATTCTTAACTCTTAATTTCAATCATTGAAACATTCTTCTATAATGGCAATAGCCGTTTTCACACACTATTAGCATCAAAGCAATTTTCAAGATATTGAAATATTCATTATCGAAACCTTCCAAGCCTACATCAAATGATTGTATCAAACAAACCATGTAAGATGTTACTCGGAAATTTTCTCATGATATAAGATGAACTTGGTCGAAGCAAAAGCTTACCTACACATATTTCGAGAAATATGTAAGCAAGATATACTCAGCTCGAAATCTCAAATGTGTATAGAGAAAACTATATCTTAACACGACTTATGTCTCAATATATGAGATAATATAAATAGACTTTCCAAGTGATAGATGAGTTCAAGTCTCCACATACCTTTTGTCGAAGAAGTTCCACAAGCTCCCCTTAGTAGTTCTTCGTCTTTAAATGATGAACTCTGTGAAATCTAAGCTCAACACACTATTTATGTCCTAGTCCGAGACATCTATAAATAGGCTAGAAATCAAGACGTATAGTTTTAATCACTAACATTGACAAACATGCTTGAGATAGCAAGGCATGCAAGTTCGACCGAGCAGTGCTCTGACAATCTCCCCCTTTGTAAATTTTAGTGACAAAACTATCAATACATATGGATTACAAAATAGATAGAAATTGTAGCTTCTCATCCAAATGCTTAATCTCCTTGGCATCTTCAAAGCGACTCGAAATTGTTAGAGCATAGATCGGTCGACCTCGCATGCGTTGCTATATCAAGCATGTTTGTCAATGTTAGTGATCAAAACTATGAGTCTTGATTTCTAGTCTATTATAGCTAAGTCTCGGACTATGATAGAAAAGTGTAGTTGACCTCAAGGACTTCATGGCGATTCATCATACAACGACGAAGATCTAGTCAAGGAACCGTGGAAATTCATCAACGAAAAGGTATGTGGAGACTTGAAATTATCTATCAGTCAAAAGTCTATCTATTCTATCTCCTACTTCTTATGAGACAAAAGTTGTATACTATATAGATTGGATCATACACATTTGACATTTCGAGCTGAGTATTCACTACTTATATTTTTCTCGAAATCGTTTGGTGGTAAAGCGATTCGCTTTGATCAAGTTTATCTTCACCTAGTGACGAAAGTCGTGAAAAGTTTCAATTACTTTGAGAATTGCTTTGGCGTGAAACGGTCTGTGAATAACAGTTATATAACGTCCTCTGAGAATGTCTCAATGATTGGAATGAGAGTTTAGATTACATAACCATGTATTCCTTAATCCGAAGTTTTCGAACTTTGTTGTTTGAGAGAAACCGTAAGAATTGGCTTTGCCTAGTCCGCGAACTGACGGAAGTTCTCTTGCCAAGAATTTCTGCTGGGATTTTCCAAAAACTCGTTTGTGTGTTTAGTCCGCGAACTCAGTTCGCGAACTGGCGAAAGTCTCTTTGCCGAGATTTTCTGTTGAGTTCGGAAAACTCTACCGGTTGCCTTAAGTCCGTGAACTTGTTTGTGAGCTTAAGTGGTTATGATCTAAAGATGTGATCTGAACATGAAACTTAAATTACTAAGTAATGCTTTATGCAAACCGTGGCTATAAATTTCATGAGCCGATTCAATCGAATCGAATCATCTTTATTTCAATTGTGCCTTGTGTAGTTACATAAGATCTCATAGCAGTTGAACAACTCTCTAACTAGTTCATTTGAGTCAATTGAACTAGTTATGGTGAAGAAGAACTAGGTTAATATGAATTGCTCATATGGTTAACCTTTTGGGTTACTATGTTGAACCAACATACACGTACACGTTTGGGCATGTTTTTCACAAACCCAGTAAACATCTACCCAAGTGTGTGTGACAAGCTAAATTTTCAATCTAACGGTTGAGAAATATTAGCTTGAATCTAAATCAGGTTTTCATCTAACGATGAATATGGATTGCTTTGTAACTAACGCAACACCCTGATTTGAAGGCTATATAAAAGGAGACATCTAGCATTGTGCAAAACTAATCCCCACACGTCTATGTGATACTAGTGCACTCGCTAGATTTGATTCTCCTTTAACCTTTTTTTTTCTTCTCTAAAACCAGGTTAACGACTTAAAGACTTCATTGGTATTGTGAAGCCAGACCGATAGTACTTTTATCGTAGTTGTGTGATCTAATCTTGCATCTTCTATCGTACGAGTACAATCTATTGGTTGACTTGAGATCGTGAGAGTTCTCTGTTAGGCAAGATAAAGAAGTCACAAACATATTTGTCTCATTGTTTGTGATTCCTCGACAAACCGCTTGTGTAGTCAAGAAGGATTGTTGAGAAGTGATTGATTAATCTAGGCTGTTCTTCGGGAATATAAGACCGGATTATCAATTGGTTCATGTTCACCTTGATTTTATATCTTATGACAGAACAAAACCTAGGGTTTTTCTGTGGGATACAGATTTATCCTTTGATATACTTTTCTGTGCGAGACAGATTTGTTTATTATCAAGTCTGTGATTTTGGGTTGTAGCAACTCTTGGTTGTGGGTGGGATCAGCTAAGGGAATCAAGTGCACAGTATCCTGCTGGAATCATAGGCGTAAGAGTACAACTGTACCTTGAATTAGTGGGATACTGATTGGGGATCAACTATAGTCCAGTCCGAAGTTAGCTTGGAGAAGGCTAGTGTCTGTAGCGACTTAATACAGTGTGTATTCAATCTGGACTAGGTCCCGGGGTTTTTATGCATATGCGGTTTCCTCGTTAACAAAATTTCTGGTATCTGTGTTATTTCATTTTCCGCATTATATTGTTTATCTTTATAATTGAAATAATACAGGTATCGATTGGAGATCCGAACTTATGGTTGTCGATTTCATTGATTAACACTTGGACATTAGTCTTTGGTAGCGTCCAAGTTATTCCTTGTATTTGATAAAGACTCTCTATTGTTTTTAGCTTGAGTAAAAATCAAATCAAGAGAGAGATATTAACTCCTTGAGATACTTTTATCTAGATTGAGTTGATTCTCTAGCAAAGTATTTCGGAGTTAGTCCATACAGATTGCTAAGCGAAATATTGGGTGGTGTTGTTAGACCCCCGCTTTTTCAATTGGTATCAGAGCATGCAAACACGTTAAAGACCTTATAAGTCTATGTTTGTAGCGATCTGATTATGGACGAGTCTATCTCTAATAACGTACCAGTTCAGAAATTACCAGATGATTCTAAAAGATTGGATTCACCTGAGAGAGCTGTCACATATAAGTCAATATCCAAACATTCTCTTGATGTATAAACTGTTGATTGGGAAACTCTCCTAGAAGAACAGTTGGATGAAATTTCTGATGAAGGTGATTCAGATATTGATAGAGATGTTGATGAGGAAGTCTCAGAGTATGTTAAGTTTTTGGATTCGTGGAATATGAAGAAGATTACAACTTCTCATGTCACACCTCTTCTGACTCCTCTGTGTCGAGAAAACAAGAAATTGAGAAGATGTTATGTAGGTGTTTATTTTTCGAATCGTTCTACCGAATCGATCCTAAATGATTCTGAGGAAAACCTACGTATGAAGTCACTTGAATGTGCTAATCTTTATCAAAAGTACTTTTTGTTGGAAGAGAAACTTGCAGAATCTGAAGCAAGGTTTAACTTCCAGCAAACAAGTTTTGACGACAGAGAAAGCGCTTATCTCACTCGAGAAAAACGCCTTGAGGATGATTTAGCTGCTGCTCTTGATAAAAATCAAGATGTTGGAAGATGACTTGAAAAAGTCCAATACTAGTTCAGGCAAATTAACCACTATGCTAGGAGCAAGTAAAAATCATCGTGATACACGAGGATTGGGCTATAAGGGAATAGATGTCCCAAGTACTAGCAAAGAGGTTAAATTTGTCAAGGCTAGTGATTCTTCTCAACAAAAGGTTTCCACTGATGGAAAAAGTGAAATACCTTCTCCGGAAGTTAAGGTTCAAAAGAGCAAAGTTTATCAATCTCCAAAGTTAACACACATGGATCGAGGTAAGAACATTCCTTACGTTTGCCACTATTGCGGAAATAAAGGTCACCTGAAAAGGAGATGTCGTTTCCGTATAAGGAATGAGAAACTTCATGATGTTCTTGTTTTGGCATCACAAGAAGTTGTGAAACCAAGATCATACGTTAAGACTGATCCTCTTAACGTTACATGTTGTAATTGTCCAACCTTTAGGCAAAGGAATCAGTGCTATGATAGACCTAGATTTGCCTATAAACGTCGTACGAATCCTTTTCATAATCGTAATGGTTATCAAAAGGATAAATTCGTAAAGACAAAGACAAGATCCGATGCTCCCAATTGGAGAAAGACTAACTTGCAAAAGAATAGTCAATCCAATTCTCTTCCAAGAATTATAGAAGAGATTGATGGGAAGAAGGTTCCAACTGTTCCTAAAAGCACTCATAAGTGGATACCGAAGAAAGTTAATGATGTTTTGAGTGTGAAAAGGAATGATCTTCCAGAAAACTCCATGACTATGGAAAAGGCAGTATCCATAATATTGGAACTTAACAAGTTTTTTGGAAAAATGGAATTGGATGTGAAAGGTTCTAAAAGTGATCTCTTTCATGATAATCCAAAGGTCACTTGTGGTAAGCAAGACTTTGTTCACCCCAACGCAACTTGATTGTGTTGGAAGTGCATCCTCACTAAGGAATGCCCTGGTTTTTATACGGTGAGGGAAGTACAAGAATTGGGGCACACAATTATGTTCGGTAAAGCGGTAGAATTCAATTGGATTCATCTAAAAAGGTATGTCTATAAACTTGAGAAAGATTTGTACTTTTATTTGCTTAGAATACTTATAATAATCTTGCTTATCGTTCATTTCTACCTAACTTGATCTGTGTTTAAGGTTCTTAAATGTTTAGGTTTGAAAATAATAGTTTGGGATGTTCGGACTACATGGTACACATACCAAGTATGCATAACAGCATTCAAAATCAAAATACAGGGGTTTAAGTTTGCAAACCCGTATGCATACTTGTTGTCGATATTCGGTAACCTTGTTTTGGCCGTAACTTCTTCGTCCGAACTCGGATTTACCTCATTATTTTTGCATTCTCTTCCTTACTGAATTCCCTTAAAAATGGAGATGAGAATTGTTGAATTTGGATGAGTTAATATTGGTCTTTTTCCTGTCTCTTGTTTTTTAGTGTTTGCTCCGTTTCGTTGCACTTGTTCTATTCTCTTGGACTTGGGCACTGGGATTCTTGGAGAAATCCTATTCTAAGCTATTTTTTGGCTGTTACAAGAGTGATGTTGGTGAATCACAAAGAAGGAAGTTCGGGAATGGGTAGTAGTTCACATTGTTATATATTCTTGAGCGTTCACAATCATCTCATGTGAACTATGGTGCATAGTCGTCAATGACTTTGCATGTTCTTCTTTGTTAAGGAAATCGTTTTATACGCTTTTGGTAACCACTTTTGGTATAAATCCGTGCGAAAAAGATTGATTATACCTTCTATGGGCAAAGATTGTTATTGAAGTATTAATCTTTATGATTTTGTGATATTTCAATTGTTTATGGGATATGTATTGTTTGCGTCCGTGAACTTGAAGGTCCCATATGTTGTCAAAAGTAAAGTCGTTCATGAATTGGTTTTCGTATTGATGAAAGGACGAATGGACTTTTGACAAATACAAAAGTTATGCCAATGCAGGCATTTACTTGATGGAAAATAGGATAAAATCTTTTGTGTGACAAGGATAAAATCTATTATGTCATTATGCATATAGTGATGGAAAGATAGAATAGATCCTTGTATGTATCCCACGGTATTGATCTTCTTTGATCCATTCTTTTTGTATTACCGTGAAGGCTTCATTGTGTGTCTTATGTTGAGCACGCAACTAAGTCGATTATTCTTATTGGCTTTGTTGGTTGTTCCATAAGATGTTATATGTTGAGCATTATGAACTAAATTAATCATCTTGGTTGGTTATTTAGTTATTTGCTCCGAAAGTATTATTTTGTCGAGCAAAACTTTTGAAAATTAAATTGATTACCTTCGTGATTAGTTTAGTTGTTTGTATTCCAATTAGATTAATTATAGGTTCTCTTTTAATTAATCTAGTTGAGTTTTTCATATATTCCACAAGTTCTTGTGTTGAGTATATGAACGGATATACTAATCATGTTCTATTGGTTGATGTAGTCGTATATTCCGTAAGGTTTTCCTTATGTTGAGTATTTGAACGATTAAGGTAGTCATCTCCGTGTGGTTATCTTAGTCGTAGCTCCGTGAGTTTTCTTATGTTGAGCACAATCAATTAAATCGATCACTTTTGTGGTTTGATTTAGTTGCGTATTCCGATTAAATTAATCATGGGTTTACTTGTGATTAATTTGGTTGTGTTTTGGATATAAAAAATCATTTCCATGGTTTTCGGTGTCCAATTAAAAAATCCTTCTTTTCTTTCGAAATTAAGGTCGCTCTTGTTGTTCTTTCGGGAATGACATAAAATGGGGGAGAGTTCTTTTGAACTTGTGCTTAGTGGTAATATCTTGTGGGGTGTGCGGCTCTGGAATTTTATAGGGGTTATCTTGTATCTTAAAACTCCTTGATGAATGCATTTAGCTTCGGCTTTATGATTGCATCTAAATTAAGTTGGTATGTATTTTTCTTTTAGTCTATGAAATGTCTCTTGTGGAAATTTCATTATGATCCCGTTCTTTTACCTTTGCCAATTTTATTGACAAAAAGGGGGAGAAATAATGTAGTTTATACTACAAATACATATGGCTTTCGGATCATTGTTTAAGGGGGAGTGGTTTCCATGATCTAGATGGAGTATTGACTAAGGGGGAGTGATACATATCACCATAGTATTGTTGTTAAAGTCGTGATGCAATTGGACTTTGATGTTACATAATAATACTATGACAATGTATAATAATGATCGAGAATCTCGATTTCTCTCATTGTTATAGCTACGGATCTTCAACAACGGTGGTGCTAAACTTACAACCTTTGGTATCATTGGAGTACTTGGAAGGATGAGGATATCAAGGAACGTTGAAGATTAGACTATGGAATAGGAGCCAATAAAGTTTATCTTTTTTGTATTCCATATGTATTAATAGTTTTGTCACTAAAATTGACAAAGAGGGAGATTGTTAGAGCATAGCTCGGTCGACCTCGCATGCATTGCTATATCAAGCATGTTTGTCAATGTTAGTGATCAAAACTATGATTCTTGATTTCTAGTCTATTATAGATAAGTCTCGGACTAGGATTGAAAAGTGTAGTTGAGCTCAAGGACTTCATGGCAATTCATCATACAACGACGAAGATCTACTCAAGGAACCGTGGAACTTCATCAACAAAAAGGTATGTGGATACTTGAACTTATCTATCACTCAAAAGTGTATCTATTCTATCTCCTACTTCGTATGCTATATAGACTGGATCATACACATTTGACATTTCGAGATGAGTATTCACTACTTATCTTTTTCTCGAAATCGTGTGTTAGTAAAGCGTTTCGCTTTGATCAAGTTAATCTTCATCTAGTGACGAAAGTCATGAAAAGTTTCAATTACTTTGAGAATTGCTCTGACGTGAAACGGTCTGTAAATAACGGCTAAATAACGTCCTCTGAGAATGTATCAATGATTGGAATGAGAGTTTAGATTACATAACCATGTATTCCTTAATCCGAAGTTTTCGAACTTTGTTGATTGGGATAAACAGGAGGAATTGGCTTTGCCAAGTCCGCGAACTCAGTTTGCAAACTCAGTCCGCGAACTGACGAAAGTTCTCTTGCCCAGAATTTCTGCTGGGATTTTCCAAAAACTCGTTTGCGTGTTTAGTCCGCGAACCTAGTCCGAGAACTGGCGGAAGTCTCTTTGCCGAGATTTTCTGCTGAGTTTGGAAAACTCTGCCGGTTTCCTTGAGTCCGCGAACTTGTTTGTGAGATTAAGTGGTTATGATCTAAAGATGTGCTCCGAACATAAGATCTCATAGCAATTGAACAACTCTCTGACTAGTTCATTTGAGCCAATTGAACTAGTTATAGTGAAGAAGAACTAGGTTAATATGAATTTCTCATATGGTTAACTTTTTGGGTTATTATGTTGAACCAACATACACGTACACGTTTGGGCATGGTTTTCACAAACCCAGTAAACGTATACCCAAGTATGTGTGACAAGCTAAGTTTTCGATCTAACGGTTGAGAAATATTAGCTTGAATCTAAATCAGGTTTTCATCTAACGGTGAATATGGATTGCTTTGTAACTAAGGAAAAACCCTGATTTGAAGGCTATATAAAGGAGACTTCTAGCATTGTGCAAAACTAATCCCCACACGTCTGTGTGATTCTAGTGCGCTCGCTAGAGTCGATTCTCCTTTAACCTTTGGTTTTCTTCTCTAAAACCAGGTTAACGACTTAAAGACTTCATTGGGATTGTGAAGCCAGACCGATACTACTGTTATCGTAGTTGTGTGATCTGATCTTGCATCTTCTATCGTACGAGTAAAATCTATTGGTTGACTTGATATCGTGAGAGTTCTCCGATATGCAAGATAAAGAAGTCACAAACATCTTCGTCTCACTGTTTGTGATTCCTCGACAAACCGCTTGTGTAGTCAAGAAGGATTGTTGAGAGGTGATTGATTAATCTAGTTGTTCTTCGGGAATATAAGACCGGATTATCAATTGGTTCCTGTTCACCTTGATTTTATATCTTAAGACGAAACAAAACCTAGGGTTTTTCTGTGGGAGACATATTTATCCTTTGATAGACTTTTCTGTGTGAGACAGATTTGTTTATTATCAAGTCTGCGATTTTGGGTTGTAGCAACTCTTGGTTGTGGGTGAGATCAGCTAAGGGAATCAAGTGCGCAGTATCCTGCTGGGATCAGAGGCGTAGGATTACAACTGTACCTTGAATTAGTGGGAGACTGATTGGGGTTCAACTATAGTCCAGTCCGAAGTTAGCTTGGAGTAGGCTAGTGTCTGTAGCGACTTAATACAGTGTGTATTCAATCTGGACTATGTCCCAGGGTTTTTCTGCATTTGCGGTTTCCTCGTTAACAAAATTTCTGGTATCTGTGTTATTTCATTTTCGGCATTATATTGTTTATCTTTATAATTGAAATAATACAGGTTGTGCGTTAAAGGTTAATCGATTGGAGGTCCGACCTTATGGTTGCCGATTTCATTGATTAACACTTGGACAATGGTCTCTGGTAGCGTCCAAGTTATTCCTTGTATTTGATAAAGACTGTCTATTGTTTTTAGCTTGAGTAAAAATCAAATCAAGAGAGAGATATTAACTCCTTGAGATACTTTTATCTAGATTGAGTCTGACTGTCTAGTTGATTCTCTAGCAAAGTATTTCGAAGTTAGTCCATACAGATTGCTAAGCGAAATATTGGGTGGTGTTGTTAGACCCCCGCTTTTTCAGAATTCTTCGTCACTTCCAAGTACTCGTGATCCTAAAGGTTGTAAGTTCAGCATCACAGTTGTTGAAGATCCGTAACGATAACAATGAGAAAACAAAATGCTCTTAATCATTGTTATATAGTGTCATAGTATCATTACACAACGTCAAAGTTCAATTGTATCACAACTTCAACAACAATACTATGGTGATATGTATCACTCCCCCTTAGTCAATACTTCATCTCAACATGAAAACCACTCCCCCTTACATAATGATCTGTAAATCATATGTATTTGTAGTATCACACTACACATTAATTCTCCCCCTTTTTGTCAATATAAATTGGCAAAGGTACGAAAACTAGTGGGATCCTCATGAAAATTTCACAGAGATAGTTCATGACCAAAAGAGAATACCATATCAACTTATTTAGATGCCATCATAAATCCGAAGCTAAATGCATTCATCAAGGAGTTTATAAAGATACAAGATAACCCCTAATATTCCACAGCCGCACTCCCCATAAAGATTTGGTAATTAATCACAAGTTCAAAATGAACTCTCCCCCATGAACTGTCATTCCCGAAAGAACAACAAAGACGACCTTACTTTCACAAGAAAAGAAGGATTTCTTTGGACAAAATCAAATCACATGAAAACATGAATTTAAATCCAAAGTATTCTATTGAATTATCCACAAAAGAATTCATGATTAATCCAATCGAAATTCACAATAAAACTAATCACAAGAAAACTCATAATTAATTCAATCGGAATTACACAACTAAATTAACCACAAAAAGTGATCAATTCAATTGGTCATGCTCGACATAAGAGAACTTACGGAGCAACAACTAAAATAACCAAAAGAGAATGATCAATTTAGTTGGTCATGCTCAAACATAAGGAACCTTACGGATCAACACAGTATATGCACACAAATGTGGATCGGAGATCAACCAATACTGCGGAATAGGATTCATTCTATTTTCCATCACTATCTGCACAATGACATATAATAGACTTAATCCTTGTAAACAAAAGTTTTATTCTTTCTTCCATCAAAACAATGACATAAAAGGCTTTAACCTTTGTAATGTCAAAAGTTCATTCTATCTTCTATCAATACATTCATACCGACATGATAGAGATAACTTTTGAACAAGTATGGGACAGTCACAGGTTCACAGACGTAATCAACATATCCTATAACAGTTTGCAATAAATAAAATCATTGCAAAAATCATCTTCCAAAAACTTAGAATTTAAATAAATAAATCTAAAAACATTGAAGATGAAAATCGTTGGACATAGTTATGTGTACTCACAATAGTAGCTATTTCAAACCCTAGTGATTCTTCTAGAAACATAAAAAGAAGGTTTACTAGACATAATCAAAAATAACTCTAAAATAAAGAGCAATCACAAGCGATAATCAGAGTTCCGGTACAGAAGCATCACTGGTTCCAAGACCTTTAAACTTATGACTAACTGTATCAACTGCATCTTCAGAGAAGATATCCTCATTGAGAAGATCCTTAACTTGTGACTTCATGAGAACAAGGTCAGAATCAACCTTTTTCAACTTAGTTCGTAACAAGTTAAGATCTTTTACAGAGTTCTCGAGCTTCAGTTGAGTCTTCCCAAGATCAGTGAGAAAACCATGAACTACTTCAGTAGAGACCATCTCAGCATTTTCTCGATCTTGATGAGTAAACACATAATAGCATGAGGCACATGATTCGAGTTCGTCAGAATTAACAAAGGTTCTCTTGTTCTTCAAAACAAACTCCAAATAGACCGAATTATCAATTGAATCGGCTGGTAAATCCCTACAAATTGGAGTAGATCCCATCCTTAAAAGAGCACAACAAAAGTATGCGTATTGTATAAAAGGTTTGGTATTTATAGGTTACACAAGAACCAAAGTTTAGGGTTTTCAAGTTTGGTTTGTGCCTGTGTGAAAAGAGATACATGCACTACATAGACTTACCCTTATACCAAATGGTTGCGAAGAAAATATAGCACATATTTGCTTAATGAGTAAAACAAAACTCAGCTCTAAAATAAATTTGTTCTCAAAAGAGAAAAATTTAGAGCATAGCAATTTGACACCCCTTTTTGGAAGAGAAAAAAAAAATAAAACAAAAACAAGAAAATACTCATGCAACAAAAAGTGTTTGTAATTGATAAGCCAGCTAAGAACAATAAGAAGATAGCTGGAGATTCAGAAACACATTTTGTCATCAAGTAAACCTGAAAAAAATATCTCACTTTGTCAGGATTTTTATTGAGAATGAGAACCTTGTAATTAATTAGCACAAGTATGAGCCTTGAACTCATCAAATAAATGTTGTTTCTGGTTAAACCTCTTCTTCCTGATCTTTAAAGGAAAACCATTATGATATAAAAAGTTATCATAAAAATTGCTATCATCAAAATATGACGCATAATGCGTATTCTTACCTGAAGAATTTTGCCCAGAGGGAATAGACAGCCTGTTGATAATTTCTTTATATCCTTCAATTATCCTTTTTAAGTTGTCTTTCATACTTCCATTTTTGCTTCCTTACTATGATACCTTTTTGTCATGTACCTGAGTACAGTGACAAGGTAGGGTTGATATATTGAGGATAAACCTCTCCTGATTCCAAAGAATCGAGCCTACTGGTTCTGAAGAACACAACCTAATCGTTAAAACAATATTTTTTTTGATTATGAATTGATTGAGATTTTCATTACAGACTCTCACTCTTTATAGCTAGGTCTCGTAACCAGATCTAACGATCACTAAGCTACACACATGGTTACATCCCAACCATCCATTACAACTATCATTAACTAATAACCATTTTTAATTAACTACTAACAACAATTAATATTAAAGACTAACTACCATCCTGATTATTATATGGGATACTCTCCTCTCTTATGTTGGTACATGACATTCCCTACTCCTTCGGAACATCCTTGTCCTCAAGGATGTGAATTGAGTTGCCACTCTCCTCTCTTATGTTGGTACATGACATTCCCTACTCCTTCGGAACATCCTTGTCCTCAAGGATGTGAATTGAGTTGCCACTCTCCTCTCTTATGTTGGTACATGACGGTAAGCATCCGTGGCTGCAGCTTCCAAGTAACGAGCGAAGTAGATAAAATTAGCTGCGAGAAATATGCACACTGTCTGCAAAACATACATCAAGAGAAATGACCACAAGGCACGAGTTCTATCTGTAAATCCCACCAATGCCCAGAATTTGGTTATGATATGTTGTCCATGGTAAACTGCAGGCCCATAATTGTCAACACCACCTGCTGGATAAGTACTCATACCAACACCCTCCTTGCTTGTAGACCAGAGAATATAAGCTTGTTGCATCATTTCATTAACCAGCTGACCAGCATCACACCGTGTTCCAGTTATAACCAACTCAAGCACATGCAAGACTCCAAGGAGCAGAATTAAAGGGCACCAAGATCCAAAATCAGCTCATGAGTAGATTTGCTCGCACAAGCATCCATGAAGAACACTCCATTACTAACAATCAACCAAGAAGTAAGGTGGAATTTGGAAATATGTCTATCATAAACACACCACCACTCAATAGGTTCAATTTCTTTACCACGATCAAAGATGAGGCGAATATACTCAGCAGTAGGTAAACTGGCACATATTGAAGCAATATGAATTATGTATTTGAAGAAGTACACCTCAGTGAAATTCTGATTCCTTGTGTTGCATTCTTGAAGTAGGCATGCTTGCATCTTACCACCTACACCACTGTCACCCAAGATAGTTGGAGTACTGAACCGAAGTGGCTGTGAATATTGTGTGCTAAGAATAAAAACTGAATAGCAACCATAACATATAAAATGTTCTTGCATTACGCCACTCATCCACAACTCACCCAATGTGTGTCCTGTAGCAAAAAACAAACCATATCGAAGCTGCAAAAGAAAAAATACTTTTCTCCCCATCCCAACCAGTTCAAAACACCACAGAAAAACATCACTAATATCACCAGTTTTGAACGCTAACAAGATATAACTCAAAGAGAATGAATGTAATTGAAACCCGTGTCTAGAAAACGGCTGAGAAACAAAATTCCCAATTTTGCGCTTGAGACACACCAGTATACCAAGCAACTGTGTACTCGAAACACCATCAAACTAACTCCACGATCGAGTACCATAATCAGATTCATACTGAGCAAGACTCTTATATAACACAGATGTAGAACTTGGATTATATAAGAAGAAACCCCTCCCCAAAAATATAAAATAACTTCTAACAATTGCTAGACTGACCTTAAGAGCAAAGTCATGGAGTCTAATACAATCACCACCTGAATTCACAACTTTAATAACTTGGGTGAACCATTCAGTTCCTGGCGTATAAGCTTTTTTACGAAGTAGAAAAAAATAAACACCCAGTAGCCCAAACTGAAAAACCAACACCTCATCAAGCAACCCATAGTTTGCCTGCAAAATCAAAAATGGTTTTCCCCACATCTCAGTCATCTGATCACACCATTTATGAGCATTCAGAACTTCACCCATTGGTACCCATCGAAGTATCAATACACAGTAAGTTATATGACCATTCACACCCACTCTGAATTTTCCGTTGTATCCACCCATTAAATTCAAAGACATATGGAGTATAAACGAACTAGAAGCAACCATATTACATAATCTATATTCACCATCAAGATATAAATACCTCCTGAGTTCAAATGTTTTCTCACGATCAATCACTTTATCGATAGGGCTTAAACCAGGGTATGAAGATTTGTTACTAAACAACTGGTGACTGAGAAAAATTTTGCTCCTGAAATTCACAATATCCCTTTGAAGCATTTTACCAAACATCAGCCAAGCAGAGCTAGAAACACAACCCTTAGCGAACAAACAAGCAATTGGATCACAATATATCAAGTCTGACCAGTACCCATGTTCATACAACAACTCTTGAACAAGTTTTCTATAATATCCATTCAACAATTTCAAGCACACATCAAGGTGAGACACAATTTCAGAATATTTAGTAAAAGAAAAAGTTCCTGACCTGAGCTCTATCTCTTTTCCTCAATCAAATAATGAACGAATATCATCAAAAATAAGAGTAACCGAGTCCTCAGAATTCAATTTGCTCTCAATAACGATTAAATCCTTTGAGCTTGCAAGGTTGTCACAGCTAATCTCAATAGTAATTACTCTAGCAAACAAGAGTAATAACAAAAATCTATCCCTATTAGGCCTGTGAACAAACATCTGCTTCGCACCAAAAAAGGCAAAACCAGTAACACAGAAACGAGGAAATGAATGTAGAAACAAAAAATCTGAGTTATACCCCAGGATAAGAAGCAATTGAAGAAGTAATTTCGCATAAGTGATGAGATCACAGTACACTTACCTCGATCGAATAAGAAGCGATTATAATCAAAATGGATACCAGAACAATCCAATGACGTAACTTGTTGTGAAGAAGGAAAAACTCCATCAAGCTATCAGAAATATCAGAATTCTCCTCAAAAAAATTGACACAAAACTGTACCTCTTCATCTTTCATTCTGGCAATTGTAATTGGAGAAAACTCGGAGAAACAATTGATCTTTAATGTTGAATTTTCTTCAAATTGTAAGCTCGCACTATGAAGTAAATCAACATCAGTGTTTTCAATGAAGAAGAAGGGAGGAATCAATTCCAATTCGAGAGAATCGGTTGCTTCTTCATCGATAGCCGCAATTGGATTTGTTTCCTCAGATTTAGATTTAACAGCATCAGTTGAACCCGGATCTGGTGTGAAATTTGTAGAAGGAACAACTGGGACTGGAATTCCCAAATGCTTGCATAAGAAAGAAAATTGAGAATTCAAAGTCTCTTCGACTGAACACACTTGGGTCTTGAGATCTTTAATTTGAGTCTCCAAAATTGATAATCGTTCACCATGACATTGTTGTTGAGCAGCAACCTGCTGTAATGTTGGACCGTCTCCTCCCATCATGATTCAGGTACACAGGATCGAACTAATCTGATACCAATTGTCATGTACCTGATTATAGTGACAAGGTAGGGTTGATAGATTGAGGATAAACCTCTCCCGATTCCAAAGAATCGAGCCTACTGGTTCTGAAGAACACAGCCTAATCGTTAAAACGATATTTTTTTGATTATGAATTGATTGAGATTTTCATTACAGACTCTCACTCTTTATAGCTAGGTCTCCCTAACCAGATCTAACGATCACTAAGCTACACACATGGTTACATCCCAACCATCCATTACAATTATCATTAACTAATAATCATTTTTAATTAACTACTAACAACAATTAATATTAAAGACTAACTATCATTCTGGTTATGATATGGGCCACTCTCCTCTCTTATGTTGGTACATGACACTTTTTCACATCATGTACAACATCATCTCCCTTTCATGAGTTCTTCTTCGTCGATATGGCTTAAGAAGACTGTTATGTGTTTGAATATTTGAGGAACACATTGAACTGACTTTCCAGGTGGGGTACATAGGGTGAGCACTAAAACCAATAGGTTTAGACATACGAATGTCAGTTAGACCTTTGAGAATTAAATCTAAGGTGTGTTGAAGACAAATAATAGAATTGTCATTCAACCTAGGATTCCTCTTTTGTTCACCAATCCCTTTTGAATTACAAAAGAGACACACTTTCTGATCACCAGGGTGATTAGACAGAACAGTCTTAACACCATTGTCGGGAGAATTCTTCCTTCTGTG
This sequence comes from Papaver somniferum, assembly GCF_003573695.1. Lineage (NCBI taxonomy): Eukaryota > Viridiplantae > Streptophyta > Magnoliopsida > Ranunculales > Papaveraceae > Papaver > Papaver somniferum. Next base: position 167,294,647 of record NC_039363.1, on the reverse strand, counting down.
TGATGTGGGCTTCTCTTGATTAGAAGAAGTACAGGCACATCTTTTACAACAGAAAGGTTTTTTGGTTTTGCTTCTGAACAAGTAATTTTTTCAGTTAAATCAGAAGCAGTTGGTATGGCGAACTCTTTTGAACACTCTTGAAATGAGAGTTTACTTAAGAGATGTTCAATTTTCGAAGCATCCTTTTTGAGATTTTCCTCTTGAAGAATCTTTAAATGAGAGTCACGTTCACATATCATACCAACAAGGACATTGACTTTGTGTTTCAACCAGTTAACATTATCAGCCTGGATTCTAACAAGTTTTAGAATAACTTCACTCTCTTTGGTTGTATCCCTTTCAACTTCAGAGTCAGACTCGTCAATGTATGTCTGTTTCCTTTGAACACAAGGTTCTTCTATATTCGAGATTGACAAATCTTTTTCTTTAATAGACTTTATAGAAGCAGAACTTTTATTTCTAGCGATGCGTTTATCAGAGACAGTATCGTCCATCCTCAGATCGCTACAAACACAGACTTATAAGGTCTTTAACGTGTTTGCCTGCTCTGGTACCAATTGAAAATGCAGGGGTTCTAACAACCACACCCAACAATTCGTTTGGCAATCTGAGAGGACTTACTCCAATATACTTTCTAGAGAATCAACTAGACAGTCAGACTCAATCTAGAGTAAAGTATATCAAAGAGTTTAATATCTCTAACTCTTAATTCAATCTGTAATCGGCAAATAGAAATATGCGAGCCCGATTGAACAAAAGGAGTAACTTGAACGGTACCAAAGACCAATGTTCAAGTGTCAATCAATGTAAATCAACGACCCGAGGTTGGATATTCTAATTGATTGATTTTAACGCACAACATGTGATATTTCAATTATATAACAAAATATAATGCGGAAAATAAATAACACAGACACCAGAATTTTGTTAACGAGGAAACCGCAAATGCAGAAAAACCCCGGGACCTAGTCCAGATTGAACACCACACTGTATGAAGCCGCTACAGACACTAGCCTAATACCAATTAACTTCGGATTGGACTGTAGTTGAACCTTAATCAATCTCACACTGATTCAAGATACAGTTGCGCTCCTTACGTCTCTGATCCCAGCAGGATACTACACACTTGATTCCCTTAGTTGATCTCACCCACAACCAAGAGTTGCAACGACCCAAAGTCGAATACTTGATAGACACATATGTCTCACACAGAAAAGTCTATAAGATTGAATAAATCTGTCTCCCACAGAAATACCCAAGAGTTTTTGTTCCGTCTTTTGATAAATCAAGGTGAACATGAACCAATTAATAAAACGGACTTATATTCCCGAAGAACAGCCTAGTATTATCAATCAGCTCACAATAAACTTAATCGACTAGCGAAACAAGTTATTATGGAATCACAAACGATGAGACGAAGGTGTTTGTGATTACTTTTCTATCTTGCCTATAGGAGATATAAAATCTCGAGCCAATTATTTCAATTGTACACAACACAATCGAAACAACAAGATCATATCACGCAACTACAAAGATAATAGTTGGGTTTGGCTTCACAATCCTAATGAAGTCTTCAAGTCGTTAACCTACAGGGTCTCGAGAAGAAACCTAAGGTTAAAGGAGAATCGACTCTAGTTATGCAACTAGTAACACACAGGACGTGTGGGGATTAGGTTTCCTTGTTGCTAGAGTTCTCCTTTATATAGTTTTCAAATTAGGGTTTGCAATCCAAGTTACCTTGGTAACAAAGCATTCAATAATCACCGTTAGATGAAAAACCTGATTCAACCAAGCTAATATCTTTCAGCCGTTACATCGAACTTAGCTTGTTACACACAAATGAAATGTACCCTCATTTAGGTTTATGTAACCGTACCTAAACGTGTACACCATGTTGGTTCACAAATAGTTAACCAAGGTTAGTCATATGACTACTCTCATATCAACCTTATTCATCTCAACCATAACTAGTTCAAATGACTCAAATGAAACTAGTTAAAGAGTTGTTCAATTTTTATAGAAAACACAATTAAAATAAAATCGTTGTTATTCACTTGAATCAATCATAAACATTATAACCACGGTTTGCAAAGATTGCATTCCTTATGATTTAAATGTTTAAGTCCATGAACTGACCGATTTGACAAAGTAACCAGCTTAAGTATGCGTACTTAAGCAACCGGATTTGAGTTTGTTTAGTTCCCAAACTCAACGGAAGTTTTGTAATTCCCAAACTCAACAGATATTTTCGTTTCGAAAACTTCTGCCAGTATGCGTACGGGTACGCATACTTATCTTGTCTCCTTCACCAATTTGGTATACACACATATGCATACACTTGGTTCCCGGTTTGTGGATTTATACACTAATGTGAGAACACACTATATATGCTTATACCCAAACACTGTTACATTCTCAACTCTTTATTTCAATCATTGAAACATTCTTCTATAATGACAATAGCCGTTTTCACACACTATTAGCATCAAAGCAATTTTCAAGATATTGAAATATTCATTATCGAAATCTTCCAAGCCTACATCAAATGATTGTATCACACAAACCATGTAAGATATTACTCGGCAATTTTCTCATGATATAAGATGAACCTGGTCGAAGTAAAAGCTTACCAACACATATTTCGAGAAATATGTAAGCGAGATATACTCAGCTCGAAATCTCAAATGTGTATAGAGAAAATTATATCTTAACACGACTTATGTCTCAATATAGGAGATAGTAGAAATAGGCTTTCCAAGTGATAGATGAGTTCAAGTCTCCACATACCTTTTGTCGAAGAAGATCCACAAGCTCCCCTTAGTAGTTCTTCGTCTTCAAATGATGAACTCTGTGAAATCTAAGCTCAACTACACTATCTATGTCCTAGTCCGAGACATCTATAAATAGGCTAGAAATCAAGACTTATAGTTTTGATCACTAACATTGACAAACATGCTTGAGATAGCAACGCATGCAAGTTTGACCGAGCAGTGCTCTAACAACATCAAAATATGAAAAAAGTTGAAGACGTTTAAGGTTTATAAACAATAATACAAGGAAAGTAAAATTTCTTATTCAACTAAGGCAACATACAATAAGCAGATTTTTATATAAATGTTGAAGACTTATGTACAAGAGGGAAGAAAATCAAAAGATGAGAGATATTGAAGTTTATGATACGAACACGATACAAATTGTGAAGAATCAAGTGGTAAAGTCATTCTCTCATGGCCATGTTAATTTTATTTCATTTTTTGTAGTTGCAATCTTATAATCAGAAGAAAAAAATACAAAAAAAAAGTACAAAAAGATTTGCATTTGGGTTGTTATTTCGTCAATTAAGTCGTGGGGAAGAAAAATATATAAAGAAGTTTCAAGCAACAAGGATATTGAAGAGAAAGAGTAAAAATTTTCAAAGTTCTATGAAGTTCAAGAGTTTATCATCAGTAGTTGAAGCCGAAGACCAAGAAGATGGAGACGACGATCCGAAGACGTTTCTATTGGATGTTTCGAGAGTGGTGTTATCATTACTGCCGATCGAATGTGAAGGTGAGTGATTACACCCATCCTTATAATAGCGGTTGATTTCCTTTCTTAGAGATCATCATAAAAAGATTTTTATTTCCTACAATCTTTTGGGGTCTCCAGAAATTATTTTGGAAGGTTTCCTTCCCACCATCCAATGTATATAGGATTTCTCTCTTCATTCCTATCTGCACATATGTGAGACGCATGAAAACCATCTTATTGAGTGCAGTTATTAGAAAACCTTTTTGGTGAGGCATAAGTTAAGGTGAAATGCTTATTGGTCGCTCTCTAACTTGAATTCTTTCATAGAGAATAGGTTGGTCACACTTTCTTCGATTAATCACATTTTATATTCAAATTTTCTCTTGTACTTCTGACTTCTTGACATTAGATTGAGAATAGTTATGTCATTTTAGCTCCGTGGATGCTTGGGACTTTGGAACGCTTTGAAGTTGGAGCAGGTTTTGTGGGTATACCTCTTGTAATCCCTCACGAGACTATAACTCATCCACTAGGTACACCTAGGGGTTTAAAGGCTTGTTGCATTTGCTAAGTGCAATTGTATCCTTGACGAAATATTGTAGTAGTATTTTAGGTTAGGCAGTTTGCTCGAGGACTAGTAAAAGCTAAGTGTGGCGGAAATTGATAGGTGCTTAATTTACATGTTTAGGGTGTCAAATCCATACTAATAGTTGTTATGATTCTTGCATATTATCCTTATAATACTATTATTTTGTATTTTATTTGTTTCTTTAGGTGATTCATATGAATTCAACGGAAATGGAGTTAAAAGGAGCTAAGAAGAGGAAAGGAGTTCTTTCCGGCATGAAAATAAGAAGTTGGAAGCTGCAAAGACAACACTTGGATACAAGTTTCAGGAAAATTTACGGTTGGGAAAAACATCACCAAACCTAACCGTAAAAGAGATTAATTTCCACTACAATTTGCATAAGGAGTTACGCCTAGGTCCAGCCTAATTGTAAACTAAAGTGAATAGATATGAAGATTTGGCACTACCAACTTGTAGAAGACGATGATACAAATATAACCGAAAAAGAATGAGGTCAAATAGGATGAAGAAGTTACGGCCGAAATGTCTAAGAACAATAAGTGTGCAAGAATAATTACGGCCAGGAACAAGATACATGGATCCAACCGTAACTCTGGGTATGTTAATAAGATTTTATTGTCATAGTTACGGCTGGGTTGAACCCAACCGTAACTAGAGTGTTTGGCACGATTTTAAGCTTCTAGATCAAAACAAGATCCCGAAAGGATTTTAAACCCTAGACCACATGAGGACTATGTAACTCCTAGGCCTATAAAAGACGTCATCTAGGGGATTCGTGTTGCATAGGGTATTGCGAGATCCAAAATACGTAAAGGAGAGCGATTGGAACTGAATTTCTTGTAGGGTCGATAATGCCTCAATTACATTCCAGTCCGACGTCTGATAATAAGTTATATTTTTAGCGGCTTAATACAGCGTGGTGCTCGAGTTCTGGACTAGATCCCCCCGGTTTTTATGCTTTGCAGTTTTCCTTGTTAAAAAAAGTTCTGGTATATTGTGTTATTTCTTTTCCGCAATATACTGTTTTATCTTTATAATTGAAATATCACAATAAATATGTTAGGATAACCTAGACAGTTTAAGCCTAACAAATTTGTATAAAACCTAAAAGAGTTATTCTTGAGAATTAGTATCTTGAAAGAATGACTACAAGATATATTTGAAAAGGTTTAAAAAGGTCATTTGTTAGTAACCACCCAAACTTTCGGAATATAGCTTTGGTAGGAAGTAAAAACCAAAATCCTCAAACTTTGGAAGCGCCGACTTTTTGTTCAGTTTTCCTATGATCTATCTTTCCTTTAAGAAAAAAATAAAAATATAAGATCTTTATTTTTTTTATTCGAAGCATATAAAAAGTCTTCATATGGACTACATATAGAAAATCAGATATATGTACTTAATAATAACAGACCGTCAACGGTAGATCTTCAGCCTCCAGAAGAAAACACACCTTCAAGAAGAGAAAAAAACAAGAAAATTTTGGGAAATTGAGAGTTTGTTACTTTTCCATAAAATGGTATACCAAAAGAAAATTGATGGTATGATTATGTTTTAAGAAGTTTGACATTTTTAATGCATCTTAGTTAGATGGACTAGCTTGGAGGATGATTGATCAACCTAATGCCCCATGGCCAATATTCTTAAACATAAATACTTTGTGAATCTTGATCCTTTAAGTAATGATTTACCTACTCATGGCTCATTGGTATAGAAAGGTATTATTAGAGAAGATTTATAGATTGTTAAGAGAAATTATTGTTGAGAGATAGGTGATAAAACTAGTATAAGTGTCTGGAAACATGAATGGGTACCTAAACTTGATAAAACTGTTGACTCTTGGATTTATTCCATGGGTATTCGAGACGTGAGTGATCTTATAGATTTTGATACCAAATCTTGGAAAGTAAAGATTTTTATAGAGCTCTTTTTGACGATAAACTTTTGATCAGATAACTCAAACTAGAATTCTTTTTAATGGAACACATACAATTAGATGGGCTCAAACAAGCAATGCTTCTTTTAGTGTAAAATCTACTTATATTTTCTTTTTAAATAGTAGAATTGACTTGAGTTATATCCCTAATAATCAGTTTCATGTTCTTTTTAAGTAGTAGAATTGACTTGAGTTATATCCCTAATAATCAGTTTCACTAGAATTAGTTTCGGTAAACCAAGTTACAAGATTCTTCTCTTCCCATGAAAATGTATTTCAAGTTGTCTCCTATTATGGGGGAAATTAATTAATTTCTAACCAATGTGACTTGCGTTTGTCCTTTTTGTAGTAACCATGAATAATATATCCAACATTTGTTTATGAACTATTTCTATGCTAATTAGACTCGCCGGATTGTTTCACTCTGATTTTCTTTAACAGATTTCAAAATAATATTGATGACTGGTTTTATAAATATTTTGTTGTGTTACCTAGTTCGAATGAAACATGTCCCATTTGCAGGGACTGGGATGTGGTATTTTCGAAAAAGTATGTATTTTTTGGTGTTAACAACATTCTTTCAACAATTTGCAACTTTACAAGCCGGATTCAGAAGTAAATCACAGATTGGGAGAAAAAATTGTTCTAATCATGTTGCTAATAGTCATGCTAGGTATGTGAGAACTAATTGAAATATTAAGATGGAGTCCATCTGTGGCTCCTTTTGTTACTAATCAACTTTTGTGCAAGTTTTAGAGATAACCGTAACAAACGTGGTTTCGTACTAACTCTAAGTTCTTTTGAAGGTAAATATGCATCAACGCCAAGCATCCCATCAACTTCACTACACGAGGACCATGCAGGAGCACACTAGAGACATTGCACGCTATTATCTGGCTAAAAGAATGAGTATCACACATCTCCAGTTGGAGGGATATAATAACAATGTGGTAGCTTCTCCTAACGGGAATACCACCTAGCACTCAAACATCCAACAAGCTTTGTTGTTGGTGGTAGTTTAGTTTTTTTTTCCCATGTTGCCTCTCAGGAATGTAATCATGTCCGGATGTCCCAAGAGAAATAAATAATCAATCTCATCTGCTAACTAGAGAAGCATACAACGTTAATACTAATATATTTAGAAACGCGCAGTTCTTTCCAAACCGGTTATAAGGATAATAATGTAATTCGGATTTTGGCTAGCCTTCCTGTTTACTGTCTGTCTTATTTCAGATGCATGTGAGTATTGCTAAGAAAATGGAGAAAATTATGAGGAATTTTCTTGTGGGGCTCTTATGATTCAAGAAAAAAGAAGAGTTGGGTTAATTGGTCTAAAGTTAATCTTCCTAAATGCATGGGTGGTGTTGGAATCAAGAAATTGCAGTTGATGAATAAAACATTACATGCCAAATGGATTTGGAGATATTGCAATGAGAAACATGATCTTTGGAGAAGAATTGTGAATCAAAATTTTGGAGGTGTCACTGAAGATCTCTTTCCAAATCATACCAACAAATCAGTGTGTTATAGTTTGTAGACTGGTATTTTGAACACTAAGAATTTTGTTCAGTCTGGTACTACACTAGTTTTAGGTGATGGTGCTAGCATTTATTTTTGGGAAGACAAATGGATAGGGGATCATTCTTTGCAGGTTTCTTTTCCAAGTTTATACAAGCTTTCAAGAAATAAGGGAGTAGTTGTGAAAGATATGGTGTCTGCAGATGGTGCTTGGGATCTACATTTTTCTAGACCTCCAAATGAGAATGAAATTCAAGAGGTGGTTAACTTGTTGCAGGTGATTGGTGACCCCGGTAATATTATTGCTTCTGATGTGCCTGTGGATAGAAGAGTTTGGGATTATGATAATAGGAAAGATTTTTCAGTGGCTAATTCTTATGTAGCACTGGAAACATATGGTTTTATTTCATTCTCTGATAAGCATCTTTGGAACCCAAAAGTTCCTCTAAAGGTATCTTTTTTGGTTTGGACTTTATGTCTGAATGGAGCTCCAACCTTAGATGTTTTATTCAGGGCAGGTCTTGTACATAATGATATTTGCCTCCTCTGCAATCAACATATTGAGACAAATGCTCACCTTTTCCTCCATTGCAGTTTAACTTTTGAGCTGTGGTCTTAATTTTTGAGTAGTTTTGGGGTCAGTCGGTCTTTCTCAAGTGATGTTATAAGAACTCTTTGGGAATGGAAGAATAAAAAAAGCAAGAATAGACTTAAAAGACTTTGGGGTTACTTGCCCTTTGCAATCTGGTGGTGTATTTGGTTAGAGAGAAACAACAGATTATATAAAAATGTTTCTAGAAACTTGAAGCAGATTGTTATTGAGGTTAAGTCTTTGTTATTCAATTAGACAATGAATACTGATATTTTTTCAGGGTTCAATTTGTCAACTCTTATCTGTAATTGGGATGCAGTCTCTCTCATCCATGTAATTTTGTTTCTTGTCACTTCTCTGATGACTGTTACTTTTATAAAATTTGTCCTTTCTTTGTTAAAAAATAAATAATTCGGACACTATAATAAGACATTGAGCGATGAAATCAATGACCTAAGTTCGAAACTCGCCAGTACCAAATTCTTCTTTACTGATCAAAGAATCGAAACGCTGGCAACTAATTCTTCTTTACTGATAAAAAAATAATAAAATAAAAAGGAAAGCACGGTCGCTTTTCTTTTTTTTCTCAGTCGACTGGGAAGGAGTGAGTCACTGAATCTTGGCCCTCGCTCCACAAGTCTCCCGAGTTTGACTATTTTTCACGAGATACCCAACTCCATTGTCACCGTACAGGAAAAAAGAAAAGAAATGCACACAATGGAAACATCGATAATTTCAACCTCACTCCAACGATAAGAAAATCCACAGCTCAATAAATCAAATCACCACATCCACAAACATACAATATCCACCTTCCATCATTCATCAATTTAATCTCTTCTTCTCTATCTCTCACTCACTCTCTTTGATCATCCACCAATTTTTCTCTCTAGAATATAGAAAAACACAAAACAATGGCTTCAACAGCTTCACACACCGCTCTATCTCTACTCAGAACAACAGCTTCATCTTCATCTACTCGTAACAACCGTGTATCATCATCATTACAAGTTGCAGCAGCATCTCGATTAAGAAACATCGGATTACAAGTTAGAAACCCAAAAAGTCTTGGGTTTTCTGGTGTTGCAGTAGATCCTCGTCTTTCATCACACGTTTCTTCACAAATTGGAGCTGTTAATGGTAAAGGAGTGAGAGGTGTTGTTTCAATGGCTAAGAAAAGTGTTGGGGATTTGAGTGCATCTGAATTGAAAGGTAAGAGGGTTTTTGTTAGGGCTGATTTGAATGTCCCATTGGATGACAATCAGAACATTACTGATGATACTAGAATCCGTGCTGCTATTCCAACTATCAAACATTTGATGGCTAATGGTGCTAAAGTCATTCTTACCAGTCATTTGGTGAGTGATCAATTGTAAACTTCTCATTTCAATACTACTAGTACTATTTACTTTAGGTTGGATTGATTTCATGAATTCCTTGTGTATCTCTTAATTATCTTAATTTGATTTTCAGGGAAGACCAAAGGGTGTTACTCCAAAATTCAGCTTGGCCCCTCTTGTCCCTAGGCTCTCTGAGCTTCTTGGCATCACAGTAGGGTCCTTTTCTCAAACTTTATGGTATTGTTATTTTGATTTGATGAATTCAATTGATTGTGTGAATGGATAGCTGATTGGGGTCTATTTTCGTTTGAGTAGGTTGAGAAGGCTGATGATTGTATTGGCCCTGACGTTGAGAAATTGGTTGCTGCACTTCCAGAAGGTGGTGTTCTCCTTCTTGAAAATGTTAGATTCTACAAAGAGGAAGAGAAGAACGAACCAGAATTCGCAAAGAAACTTGCTTCCCTTGCAGACCTGTATGTTAACGATGCCTTTGGAACAGCACACAGAGCTCATGCTTCAACTGAGGGAGTTACCAAATACTTAAAGCCATCTGTTGCTGGTTTCCTCTTGCAGAAGGTGAGGGTTCTAAGTCCTTGGAGTATATTACATGAAATGTCCTAGTTGCATTAGATTCAGTCATAAATGGATGCTGTCATGATTTTATTGTGACACTTTTTTGTAGTTCAGTGTAAATGTCCCTTCCTCGATCCACATAAATTGGAACAGTTGATAGGAATGTATCTTAGTTTCTACCTTATTGCTGTAACCACTGAAAAAATGTGAACTACCTGGCAGAAAGTCACTAACTAGCTAAAAGGATGGATCCCAGTCATACACTGGACATGTCGGGATTTCATGGAGGACTCCAAGTCAATAGTGTGTTATTTTCCAATGATCCTGTTCTGATTACATATCAATTTTTTTAGGAACTGGACTATCTTGTTGGGGCAGTTTCAGCCCCAAAGAGGCCATTTGCTGCCATTGTTGGAGGTTCTAAGGTGTCATCTAAGATTGGTGTGATCGAGTCCTTGCTAGAAAAGTGTGATATCCTACTCTTGGGTGGAGGTATGATCTTCACATTCTACAAGGCACAGGGGCTATCAGTAGGTTCTTCTCTTGTGGAGGAAGACAAGCTTGAACTTGCAACCTCCCTCCTTGAGAAGGCCAAGGCAAAGGGTGTGTCACTTTTGTTACCCAGTGACGTAGTTATTGCAGATAAATTTGCTGCTGATGCAAACAGCAAGGTTTGTCTCCTTAACCTTTGAATTTATGCTACACTTTGTTTACAACAGTTCCGAAACAGACCTGAATACTTCAGTCAATGCGAAAGCCATTTCCATTAGTAAGACGATAGAAATCAGGCCTTCAAAAAGCTTTCTCGTTGGTAACTTGAGCAAGTAAATAAAACTTCGTCATATTGTCCAGATTGTACCCGCATCTGAGATCCCAGATGGTTGGATGGGATTGGATATCGGTCCAGATTCTATCAAGACATTCAATGATGCCTTGGACACCACCAAGACTGTTATCTGGAATGGACCTATGGGAGTTTTTGAAATGGAGAAGTTCGCTGCTGGAACAGAGGTATACAGTTTTCTCCTCTTCTTTCCATGCGTAATTTGAGCATCTGTTTGTGTATACATCGGCACTGTGTTCGAGCCAACTTATTATGGCCATATTGGCATTACTTGCTAGTGATATATGTGCTTCGAATCTTTGATGCATAAACTCTTGGAAATAAAGAAATGCATTCACATGTATATAGATGTTTAATATGTTCTTTGATATGGTAAATAGTATTATAGAGCACATAAAGACTTAGGTCACACATTATGGAGCACTTGATATGGCAAGTAATGGGGGCTGATTTTGGATGCCTGGTCATGTCAGTTAATGTGGCCTGAATACGAAAAACTTAAGTCCCACATTAGTTAGGGACTTGGCGTCTGGCACTTCATGTCATCAGATATGGTCCATATACCATCATTTTCATTTGGATAGTCGTGTGTGGGTATCTTTTGTTTACCGAGGGGTAGGGGTCAATGGATGATTGTTGTTTGACACACTGTACAACTCTCCCAACCCTTTGCAGGCAATCGCAAACAAGTTGGCAGAACTCAGCGGGAAAGGAGTGACAACAATCATTGGAGGTGGAGATTCAGTAGCAGCAGTAGAGAAAGTTGGAGTTGCAGATGTGATGAGCCACATATCTACAGGTGGTGGTGCCAGTCTGGAACTGCTGGAAGGAAAAGCTCTTCCCGGTGTTCTTGCCCTTGATGAAGCCGTACCTGTAACAGTTTAAGTCTATAAAGTTTAGGCTTTGGTATTCGTTTATATTTATCTAATATTCCTTGCTCATAATTGTTGCTTATTTTCTTGCTAAGTTTACAAGAGGAAGGAATGTGATAAAGACTTGAGTTCATGTTTTTGATTTTTTGGATCCCTTTCAATTAATCGAGGACTTTCCTTCCATCACTAAAATCACTTTCCTTCATTTTGGCTGATGAATGATGATAACTACCGCATCCAGACATACCTGAATACCCAAATTTACTAGAAGTGTACCGAAATTCATATAAATAATAAAACCTCAGCTTCCTATTGATTTGAAGTTTTAAATCTGCTGATGGGTACTAGTTTACTGGGGGCTAATGTACCAAAATCCTTAGAAGACGAAGTAGAAAGTCTTCCGTTTTATATAAGTTTTGGTACCCTTCCCAGTAATTTGATACTCCGCAAGTGATGCTGGTTTAAACCAACTATTCACCCAATCGTGCACCAAAAGGGCGTGCACCTATAACAGGACTCTATGAATAGAAACCGTTTCTCGTAACTTGTAAAAGAACCCCTTGGACTCCTCCTGCTTCTGCAATCTCTATCCATCCCTCTTGCGGGAGAAGACCCCACACGGAAACTAGACAGAGTAATCATTTTTTTTTTTTTTTGGGGCGATTATGAGTCTCTGATTTTGATTTTATATTGTCTTATGGTATTCTGATTTGGTAAACAGGAAAAACAAGAATCTTCCCATGGTGATAAAATCACGCAATGACGATTACAACCAAGGGTTTGGTAAGCACCGAGAAAGAGACATGGTGGTGATTATGACGACCGTCCGTCCAAAATCCGCAGAACCTCATCTGTTATTACAGACCTTCCTGGTGACTGTCTGAACCTTATATTCAAGTGCCTAGGAACTAGAGATGATCACAAAAAAAAACTGTGCATGATCGTAATTCCTTTGGATTGACTTGTCGTCAATGGCTTCGTATTCAGAACAACAATGTTAAATACTTGTGGTATCGAAATAGTCACAAGTATGCAAGACGTCTTAGTTTTGATGAAAGCTTCCCTGTAGTTCTGTCTAAGTTGATGGTTCGATTCCATAACCTTCAAAAATTGTGTCTAACTAGGTGCCCGAAGATCACCGATTTTGTTACAAAGTGCAAGACTTGTCCTTAGACTATTGCTATGAGTATTTAGATGCTGAATTGTGTTTAACGTTATCTTGGTTCCCTCGTGTGGTAGATGTAAGTTTGGCATCTACTCATATTACTGACAGAGGTTTAGAAACCCTCGCAAAATATTGTCCATCCATAGAGACAGTTAACCTCTCACGTTGCGGATCAATTACTGATTCGGGAATAAATTTTCTCTTGCAAAACTGTCACAAACTGCGTACACTTTATACTGGATCCTGCAGCAGTATCACAGGTATAGGTTTTCTTGAGTGTCCAAAGACGTTAACCCATCTTGAAGCAGGCGGGTGCAAACTTACACCAGAGGGGATTAATGCGCTTGTTAGTGGCGGTGGGCTTGAAATTTTATCTCTCTTAACACGGGAAGATGAATTGGCCGAGGTTGGAGAAGGATCCATAAATACTGAAGCAGTTATGATGATTTCAAAAGGTTGCCCTTTGCTAAAAAAACTGTTCCTATCAAATTGTGGAGGGGTGGAGCTTCAAGGATGGGAAGCTATTGGTCGTAATTGCAAAGATTTGGAACTCCTTAACGTGTATGGGTGCAAAAAGTTTTGTGATTCAGGGTTGCAAGCTTTGTGTAATGGCTGTGACAAGCTTCAGAGTTTATTTATAGATGATGAGAATAGTTGTAGCAGGCCTGCTCTTGAGGATTTCAAGCGCAAAAAACCTGGGGTGATTATTCATCTCCATGATATTTATGCTGAAATAATTATGTCCGAAATGAAGAATGTGAAGAAGGATAAAACTGAAGAATGACACTAATTCGTTTTCGAGTTGGTTTTGATTTAGTCTTGCAAGTTAAATTCGTGATGAATTACCGGAAGATTAATATCTCGTATTTGAGCTGCAGTCTTTGATGAACTTTTAGCCGTTTTTCTTTTCAATAGACAATTTCAAGTCACAAAATTATAATCTGACACAAAAGGATAGGTACATTCCTACTGCAAAAAACTGCAACTCAGATTAGTTTTCTTGTGCACTCAAGCGGACAAAATTAAGGCTAGTAATTTTGCTTGATTAGCAATTTGGAAAAGCCATCACAATGTTTTTCATTCATTCAGTAGGTTTTGGTTTCTCGGAACTCATGTAGAATTCTTGTTTTTCCAGCTTAAGCTGATAGAGACAGTTCTGAGAATTTGGAAGCGTTTTTTTCCAGCATTGTGTATTTACATAGTCTTATGAACTGAAAGTATCTGTCTGAAATGGTGCAATCCCCATAAGCAAAACTGCCTATGAAGAACCCTCCAACAGAACTGATTCAACAACATCAGATGGACAAAAATTGCACTCTACACAAAACTGTAAATTCTGATTTTTCACAAAACAGTAAAAACAACTATTGAACTCAAATAGTTTATTACAAGTTCAAACACAAAAAATAAAATAAAAATCTGATTTCGCCTCGACAACCTTTGTGATCCTCAGCAGCTTCCAGTAATCAAATACATCAAATTTTTCATAGCTTTTCATTCATATATATAAGCAGCATCTATGCTAAATCTCTGGACATCTCCTGCAGCAGACATGTCCAAGTAGTAATTTCTTGTGGTCTTTGAAGATTTTTCCACCATAACAAGGCTGACGATCTGAAGGTAGAAACCCCTATTTCAACTCTCATTGCATCATCTGTTACCTTTCTTTCATTGAATATGCATTCGACTTCATTGGCCCAATCCAAGAAACTCGAACCAGACCCGTCGAATTCCGGGAACTCATCACTCCAGATTGCTGAGTCTAACCATTCATCATAGGACATCAAGCATTCATAATCCTCATCCATGTTAAGCAATTCATCATCGTACTCATCCATGGCTCTCAAATACAAAATCACAGACTTTAATTCTATTCTTGATCAACTCAGACGCACCCTTGTTTTGCTTCTGATGAATACCTAGCTAGCTATCTCAATCTCAACAAAGAAGAATATCTTTTCTGGACTAACCCCTATGCTTTATATAGAAGTTGAAGATTGATGGGGTTCTAAATTTAGAAGTTAGAAGCGGAATACACAAAATATGGAAACACGCTTATACACAAGTCGCATGCACGCGCGCTTCGCGCGCCAGTGGAATTGTAGGAGGGCTGGGTATTTTGTAACAGTTTCAACAACAATTGTTGTCGGAAACAGTTTGTGTAACACTTTCTGTAACATTTTAGTAACAACTGTTGTAACAGTCCTGTTACACTTGTTTTGTAACATTTATAAAAGTGACATGTGCGACGTACGGAGAGCTGCTTCGAATCCAACGGTCCGTCTTCTGTGGTCATCCCATCCGACGGTTGCGATCTCCCCTGGTCAAATTTTTCAGCTGCTTGCACTGTTCATACCCTTGCTGCTATTAAAGAGTAACTTAAGATAAGATGCATCTTTCCTAATTTTCTATCAACGCGCTTACTGGGCTGGGCTTTTGTGGTTTGAACTTATATTATGATTTCACCCAAAAAAATTATAGTGACTTATATCAACAATTTACCAAATATACAACCAATTTAGTAAATTATATCATATAAAATGGTTATGTACAACCAATTGTAACACTCCCAAAATTTACTACATTAGTTTTGTAAATATTTTGTATTTTTGTAAAATGTCAGTGGAAAACCAATTATAAATTAGGCACGATTTATAGTGGGATACCGGTTTTAACAGGACAAATATCATTACGTATACGACAAATAAATAATCATGTATCATATTTATCAAATTACTTAAATAATATCTCTCTACTAGTCGTGGTATCCCCATATAAATCATGATATTTGGTTCCATAAAAATACCATATTCATTAAAGGTGATACAAAAAACTGTAACTCCATAAAGTTTTAAAAAAATAACAAAGAAATTGATGTCACATTCATATTTTTAAAGCTCACAGATAGATTTTTACAGGGTTGTACTTGATTGAGATTTATTTAGATATTTTAGACTCCCAATATTTCCACAATATTGAAATTAGATTTATACATATTCTTTAAGTCTCCAAACTATTCAACTTTTGGACACTAGACTCCAAAAATATCTGAAGCATTCAATTTTATTTTATATTATTTTGATAAGCTAGCACCGGGGTAGGAAAACTACAACAAGATGTCTTTAACTAAATGAGGCCTCTCAATGCGTCTAATATCTTGATTAATAAATTCAGTAACTAAGTCAGGAAACTCATCGGTCCAAGTATCATCAACAAAAAATTTAACTCCAACTTTGGCAAGACGATCTGCCACGTAGTTAGCTTCTCTTTAGCTGTGTTTGAAACTGATGTATTCAATCAGACTCTTCAGATGACTAATCTCTTGCATATGTGCCATATCAAGCTCCAAGTAGGTTCCGGAAACAGTTTGTGTAACACTTTCTGTAACATTTTAGTAACAACTGTTGTAACAGTCCTGTTACACTTGTTTTGTAACATTTATAAAAGTGACATGTGCGACGTACGGAGAGCTGCTTCGAATCCAACGGTCCGTCTTCTGTGGTCATCCCATCCGACGGTTGCGATCTCCCCTGGTCAAATTTTTCAGCTGCTTGCACTGTTCATACCCTTGCTGCTATTAAAGAGTAAGATAAGATGCATCTTTCCTAATTTTCTATCAACGCGCTTACTGGGCTGGGCTTTTGTGGTTTGAACTTATATTATGATTTCACCCAAAAAAAAATTATAGTGACTTATATCAACAATTTACCAAATATACAACCAATTTAGTAAATTATATCATATAAAATGGTTATGTAAAACCAATTGTAACACTCCCAAAATTTACTACATTAGTTTTGTAAATATTTTGTATTTTTGTAAAATGTCAGTGGAAAACCAATTATAAATTAGGCACGATTTATAGTGAGATACCGGTTTTAACAGGACAAATATCATTACGTATACGACAAATAAATAATCATGTATCATATTTATCAAATTACTTAAATAATATCTCTCTACTAGTCGTGGTATCCCCATATAAATCATGATATTAGGTTCCATAAAAATACCATATTCATTAAAGGTGATACAAAAAACTGTAACTCCATAAAGTTTTAAAAAAATAACAAAGAAATTGATGTCACATTCATATTTTTAAAGCTCACAGATAGATCTTTACAGGGTTGTACTTGATTGAGATTTATTTAGATATTTTAGACTCCCAATATTTCCACAATATTGAAATTAGATTTATACATATTCTTTAAGTCTCCAAGCTATTCAACTTTTGGACACTAGACTCCAAAAATATCTGAAGCATTCAATTTTATTTTATATTATTTTGATAAGCTAGCACCGGGCTAGGAAAACTACAACAAGATGTCCTTAACTAAACGAAGCCTCTCAATGCGCCTAATATCTTGATTATTAACTTCAGTAACTAAGTCAGGAAACTCATCGGTCCAAGTATCATCAACAAAAATTTTAACTCCAACTTTGGCAAGACGATCTGCCACGTAGTTAGCTTCTCTTTAGCTGTGTTTGAAACTGATGTATTCAATCAGACTCTTCAGATGACTAATCTCTTGCATATGTTCCATATCAAGCTCCAAGTAGGTTTGGTTTCTTCATTATAAAGTTGGATAACATATGTTGAATCACTCTTCACTTCCAGTTAGAGAATACTAATGTTAGAGAACTTCTCGGTCGAACTCGCAAGCACTGCTATCTCAAGCTTGTTTGTCAAATTAAGTTGTCAAAACTATATGTCTTGATTTCTAGTCTACTTATGGCTAAGTCTCGGACTAGGATAGTTAAGTGTAGTTGAACTTCAGACTCCACGACGATCATTTTACGAAGACGAATAACTACTCAAGGAACCAGTGGAAATTCATCCGACTAAAAGGTATGTGGAGACTTAAACTTATCTATCACTCAAAAGTCTATCTACTCTATCTCCTACTCTTGAGACAAAAGTCGTACAAGTATACAGTTTTCAGTTATACATATTTCCTATTTCGAGCCGAGTTTATCTCGCCTATCTATTTCTCGAAATATGTGTTGGTAAGCTTTCGCTTTAACCATTTTCATCTTTACTCGTGACGAATGTCATGATAACATTTCAATATCTTGAAAATCGCTTTGATGAAAAATAGTTTGTGAATAACAACTATATAACATCCTCTAAAAATGTTTCAATGATTGAAATGAAGAGTTGAGATTATGTAACCACCTTTGGATATAAGCATATATAGTGTGTTCGCACATTAGTGTATAAATCCATAAACCGGGAACCAAGTGTATGCATATGTGTGCATACGGAATTGGTGAAGGAGACAGGTTAAGTATGCGTACCCGTACGCATACTGGCGGAAGTTCACGTCCGTGAATTTCTGCTGAGTTTGGAGTTTACAAACTCTTAAACCAGTCACCTAAAGTATCTGTACCCGTACGCATACTGGCGGAAATTTTCTACCCGAAATTTCTGCTGAGTGTGGAAACCAAAACCAACTCAAATCCGGTTGCTTAAGTACGCATACCCGTACGCATACTTGAGCTGGTTATTTTCTCAAATCGGTAGTTCATGAATTTAAACAAATAAATTATAAGGAATGCAATCTTTGCAAACCGTGGCTATATTGTTCATGAATTGATTCAAATGAATCAAACCGTTTTTGTTTCAATTATGTCTATTCATAAAGACCTAAGCAATTGAACAACTCTCCAATTAGTTCTTTTGAAGTCATTTGAACTAGTTGTGATAAAGATGAATACGGTTGATATAAAAGTGCCCATATGGCTAACCATTGGTTAACTATTGTTGAACCAACTAAGTGTACACGTTTAGGTATGGTTACCCAAACCTAAATGAAATACATTTCATTTGTGTGTAACAAGCTAAGATTCGATCTAACGATTGAAAGATATTAGCTTGAATCTAATCAGGATTTCATATAACGGTGAATATTGAATGCTTTGTTACTAAGATAATATTGATTGCAAACCCTGATTTGAAAACTATATAAAGGAGAACTCTATCAACTGGGAAACCTAATCCCCACACCTCCTGTGTGATACTAGTTGTTTTAAGCTAGAGTCGATTCTCCTTTAACCTTAGGTTTCTTCTCGAGACCCTGTAGGTTAACGACTAAAATACTTCATTGGGATTGTGAAGCCAGACCGAACTACTGCTCTTGTAGTTTAATGATATGATCTTGTCGTTTCTATCGTAAGAGTACAATCGTAAGATTGGCTTGAAATTATATCTATGATAGGCAAGATAAAAGAACTCACAAACATCTTCGTCTCATCGTTTGTGATTCCGAAATATCTAGTTTCGCCATCATATGATTTAGATTATTGTGAGGTTATTGATAATTCTAGGCTGCAGTTCTTCGGGAATATAAGTCTGGGTTATCGATTGGTTCCTGTTCACATATGCAAAAAAGATAACCGACATTCGGACGCTTTGGCCTACATCGCCTCAATGTTGACAGACCCGAGTATTGAAGGCATATGATTCATGAGGGTCTTATTGCCATCCGTACCCGACAAAGCAGAAACGAAGGCATATGTAGCAGTCACCACGGCCGATAAGTATGAAGCGGGCGACTGGCGAAAGCCCATCCATCAATACTTGGAGATAGGAGAACTACCCAAGGGGCAACCCAAGATCAACAAGATCAAGAGTAAGGCGGCGGCATATGAATTACGAGATGGTATCCTGTATAGAAAGTCCTATTTGGGACCACTCGTAAGATGTCTGAGCAAAGAAGAAGGGCACACAATTTTGAATGAGTTACACTATGGGGCGGCAGGCAACCATAGCTCGAGAAAAAGTTTGGCGGCCCGAGCCAAGACTATGGGTTATTTCTGGCCATACATGAATGAGGATGCAAAGCATATGGCCCTAATTTGTGACGAGTGCCAAAAATTTGTTAAAAAGATTCATGCACCAGCAGTATCACTAAACTCTGTGGTAAGTCCATGGCCCTTCGCCAAATGGGGCATTGACATTGTCGGCCCGATACATGTCGGGTCGGGGTAGAGAAAGTATCTGATCGTGGCCACTGACTACTTCACCATATGGGTAGAGGCAGCACCCCTGAGGCATATCCGAGATAAATATGTATTCAGGTTCATTTGGGAGCACATTATTTGTCCCTTTGGCGTTCCAGCAGCAATAGTCTCGGATAACAGGAAACAGCTCCAAGGGAAGAACATTGACCTCATGTTCAACACTTACAATATTCGAAAGAGCAAGGCCACGCCTATTTACCCGTAGAGTAATGGGCAAGCCGAGATCACAAACAAGACAATAGCAGAGAACCTGAAAAAGAAGTTGGATGGAGAGTATGGTGAATGGTGTGAAGAGATTTAGAATGTCTTGTGGGCTTAAAGAACTACTCGAAGGGAAGCAACAGGTATGTCACCTTTCATGCTCACCTATGGAACGGAAGCCATCCTCCCAACATAGGCAATGATACCAACCATAAGGACTGAAGCCTGGAGGCGAAACATCTCGGCCGACTTAATTCTAAACAAGCTCGACGATTTGGAAGAAACTAGAGAGATAGCTCTATAGAAAATGGAAAACTACCAGAGGCGACTGCAACGCGAGTACAACAAACGGGCTCGCCCGCGGGAATTTCAGCCAGGGCAGCTGGTGATGAAGGAGCTACCCAGCTACGAGCGCGATGGAGCGGACCATATACCATCGTATCGAAGGTTGGAGAAGGACATATAAAATACTGAAACCTGACGGAACTCCAGAAGCGCGCGCATGAAATGCCCGACACCTGAAATCGTACCACCCATGAGGGGTGCCTAAGCAGGTATGATACTTTGTCATTTAATTTCTTTAACATCCACGAGGGGTAGGGAATATGACATCAGCGACTAATGGTCATTTGAACTCGGGGCAATGGCAGTGGGCAAGGGCCGAGGTGACTTACACTCGAATGGTCATTTGAACTTGGGGCAATGGCAGTAGGCAAGTGCCGAGGTGACTTACACTCGAATGGTCATTTGAACTCGGGGCAATGGCAATGGGAAAGTTCCGAGGTGGCTTACACACGACGGACTATTTGAACTCGGGGCAGTGACAGTGTGCAAGTGCCGAGATAGTCTAAGAGTTCTGGTGGTTGGAAACCAGGTACTACAGGGTGTCAAGGAACGAGTCCTTGTCTACCAGGTAATCTACTGACACTAGAAAGATTACCCCCATCGCAAGTGACCGAGATCACTTTCCCAGGTTAGGCGGTCGATGGCTAATCTGGGATCCTCGCGATATAGAACCTAGGACTGACCACATACCCTTCTTCTGATCCTAAGTGACAGTGATGAGATACCTCAATCGGGACATGGTATTGGTCCCGATGGCCCTCCCTGTTGAGTGTGTTAGACAGAAATGGCTTTTACAATAACTAATTGAACTTGTTTATGCAGGAAAACACTAACAGGGGGTTAGTCCACGAGTGAGTTGGAGGGAGTTTAATGTATTTTGAATCTTGGGGATTTTGAGGGAGTGTAAGAAAGTATTGAGAGTTTGAGAGAGTTTGGTGTGTTGAGTGTAGGTAGTTTGAGAGACTCTCCCAAAATCTCTACTTTTTTGAGAGATTTGGAGTGAGGCAAAAATACACTATAAACTCCCTAGAACTCCCCAGAACTCCCTAAAAAAAAACAAACTCCCTATCATTCTAATTTTTACCACTAACAGGGAGTTTAAGAGTTTCTTTCAAACTCCCCCACGACTAACGGGGTTTTCTAGGGAGTTGGGAAGACTCTTCTAAACTCTCCCACGACTAACGGGGATTTTAAGAGACTCCCTCGAACTCCCTCACGACTAACGGGAAAAAACACAACTATACCCAACTCCCCCAACTCCCTTGAGGACTAACACCCTGTAAGTTTATCACAAACAAACGATGAAGCATGATCCACATAAACGAAAATGTCAGAAAATAATGAAACAACCGATTGGTGACGCACCACCCCATCAAAGAAAGTTGCAAAGAAAATGTAGGTGTTCAAACGGATTACAGCCCAATACAAAAGGCACAACAGTGACGCAGCACTACAAAAGGTCCAATCACTCGTTCGGTGGAATCGACCCCGAGCTCCCCTTCTTAGCCGCAAGATCGGCCCGGTTCTCGATAAATGCCTTCACGCCATCCTTCACTTTCGCCGCGAGCTCGTTATTATACCTCTCCCTCTCCGCAGCAAGTTGAAGGGTCAATTGAGTCGAAGCAGCCTCAGCAGTAGCCACTTTCTCCAGCAATTGCATCTCATTCGTCTTTAGCTGAGCAGTCTCCTTCTCCGAAGAATACACCTTTCCTTGCTCGACTGCAAATATAAAGAAAACAGATCAGCACTACGACAATATCACGAGTAACACCGGGGCAGCATAATGTACGCATAAACACCTTCAAATAAAGGCAAAACTACTTTAAGGGTATCCTCGGACTTGAGCAGGCTACTTTCAAGAACAGAAATCTTCCAAGTTAATTCATTATAGTTCTGCTCGTTAAACTCATTGGTGGGGAAATACTTTTTATGATCACTCCAACTAGCCTTCTGTCGATTGTGAGCTAACTGAAGACCTGACAACTGAGCTTGAGTCCATTCCAACTCCTGAGACACTTGCACCATGTTTGTTTACTCCTGACTCATCTGAGTCGTCTGGATCTGAATCATCTGGATCTGAGTGAAATCACCTGACTCATCTGGATCTGAGTCGATATGTTTGTTTTGAGTGAGATCTGACTCATCTGACTCGGAAATAAGTGAGTCAGTGGTTTGGTCCCATGAGTCAGGGGTATTTTGTTACCTGACTCAAATGAGTCCGAGTCAGGGGTTATGTCTGAGTCAGAAGTCGAGTCAGATCTGACTCAAAATGAAAAACAAACGGTCTGACTGCTGACTCGGTCCGAGTCAGGGGTTGACTCAGATTCAGACGCCGAGTCAGCTGCAAACAAACAAGTTCTTGGTCGAATCTTCGAGACCTCACTTGCTCGGTGACATCCCTTTCCTTCAAAAGTCGCTTACGATCAACGTGCAGATCTCTGATTTGAAGCCGCAGCCGATCACACTGACTTTCCAAGGAATCGGCCAACAATCCCTTATCAGCAGCGAATAACAAAATTAACTCGGCTGGCTGGCGCAACAGTAAAATCTTAGTTTTATCCTTCTCCTCATTCCACATACCAAACAGCACTTCAGGATTAATATCATCGCCTCTGAGGATGAACTTCTACTTGGTATCGGATCTTGCCGGCCCTCTATATGCCCGGGACACTACAAGTTCCCTGTGCGGTCTAAACTTGTCTTCTAGTCAATACAACAAAAGTGCTGGACTAATTCGTGCACCAAAGGACTTGCACCCTAACACGACTCAATGAACAGAAACCATTCCTCGTAACTTATTAAAGAACTCGTTGGGACTACTTCTGCAATCTCTATCCATCCCTCTTGCGTCAGAAGAACACACAGATAGAGTAATCATCTTTAGCTCTAGCAAATCGTTTTTTTTTTTTTTTTTGCGATGAGTTTATCATGCAATGACGATTACAACCAAGGGTTGGGTAAGCACCGAGAAAGAGAGGATGGTGGTGGTGATGACCGTCCGTCCAAAATCCGCAGAACCTCATCTGTTATTACAGACCTCCCCGGTGACTGTCTGAACCTTATATTCAAGTGCCTAGGAACTAGAGATGATTATAGAAAAACTGTACAGGATCGTAACTCGTTTGGATTGACTTGTCGTCAGTGGCTTCATATCCAGAACAACAATCATAAATCCTTATGGTATCGAAGTAGTCACGAGTATGCAAGAAGTGTTAGATTTGATGAAAGTTTTCCCATTATTCTTTCTAAACTGATGACTCGATTCCAACACCTTAAATATTTGTCTCTAAAGAAGTGCCCGGAGATGACAGATTTTGTTACATTGAAGTCTCAATTCCTTGAATCCCAAGTTCAGTATCTGTGCTTAGACTACTGCTCTCATTATTTAGATACCGAGTTGTCTTTAATGTTTTCTTGGTTCCCTCATTTGACGGATGTAAGCTTGAAATCTTCTCATGCTACTGATACAAGTTTAGAAGCTCTGGCAAAATGTTGTTTATCCTTAGAGTCGGTTAACCTCTCATTTTGTGGCTCAATTACTGATTCAGGAATAAGTTTTCTCTTGCAAAACTGTCGCAAACTGCGTTCGCTTTGCGTTGAATCTTGCAGCAGCATAACAGGTATTGGCTTTGTTGAGTGTCCAAAGACATTAATCCATCTTGTAGCAGGCGGGTGCAAACTTACACCAGAGGGGATTACTGCAATTGTTAGTGGTGGTGGGCTTGAAGAACTATTTCTCTCAACGCCTTATGTATTGGCTGAGGTTGGAGAAGGACCTATAAATACCGAAGCAATTATGACGATTTCAAAAGGTTGCCCTTTACTAAAAATCCTGAATCTATCAGATTGTGAGGAGATAGAGCTTCAAGGATGGGAAGCTATTAGTAGAAATTGCAAAGATTTGGTGCTTCTTAACGTGTATGGGTGCACAAAGTTATGTGATTCAGGGTTGCAAGCTTTGTGTAATGGCTGAGACAAGCTTCAGAGATTATATGTAGATGGTGAGAATCGTTGCAGCAAGTCTGCTCTTGAGGATTTCAAGCGCAAAAAACCTGGGGTGTTGATTCATCTCCATGATATTTATGCTGAAATGACTATGCCCGAAATGAAGAATGTGAAAAACAATAAAACTAAAGAATGAGTACTGCATTTTGTTTATCGCTCTTTAATTCAACCGTTATATTCTATTTTTTATCCTTCAGTTTTAAAATCCTGTGGAACAACTTTGAGTTTGCTATTGCTGAGAAGTGAGAACTATGTGTCTATTTCCTGAAATGAGTTTGATATTTGAATGAATTTGCCGTGCGTTGTTTATCTGTTTACACAAAGATTTTTGTACTGCAATTTAAATTAGGATTCCTATTGTTGTTCTGATACTTCTGAATATAGACTTGAGCAACAAATGGAGCCAGCAGCCAAGACTAATTTGCTCATCAGCTGGCTAATGCACACCTACTTCAGCAAGTCATGCCTTGTTGGATGGTTGGTTGCCTTGTAGCAGTTTGATAGTCTCCTGACATAAATTTCTATGTTGTTCGTGAATGACAGTTTGGCATAGTCAACATTTTGGGTACAGAATAATTTGTTCATATTTGTCATTCACATATTCTGCTCAGCATGCCTTGCAATATATACTTTAGTGCAGTTGCGCCAATTAAACTTGTTTACTTGCTTATTTTAATGATAAAACCTCCAGTTGTGCTACCCAATAACACCCTGCTTATAGTGATTGCCCTGTATATATAAAAACTAATTCCTTGTGTATGTTCTCAAGTCTGTGACGCAGTAAATAAGATGTCAGAATCAAGAGAGAAAAAATCAAAATAAACATTAAGCTCTAAATTTCCTCATAACGGAAGAAAATTGATGACATTGAAGAGATCAGAATACAAATCCAAAATGTGAGCTTCACGAAGATCTAACTTCAAATGTCAGCTCGGGAGTTCTCATCCTCCTTCGGGGGTGCAAACTGCCTGGTATGCCGGGACCTTGTCCATGGATCCATGGGAAGTCTTTGAGGTGGTTGAGGAGTTGGAGGTTTCGCCTGTCTCAGTTCATTTTCTCTGTCAACAAACCTATAAGAATAACAAAGAACAGTGGAAGAGTGCTGGTGTCAGCTCATACAATACACCCTCTATTGCTTGAACTCAAATTCTCTATTTTACAGGAAATTTCAGAAGATATTAGAAAAGTCTAAACTAATCAATTTGGAGATACCCTCGGCACCGCCCCAGGATCATCTATGAGTTGACCCAGGAAATACCAGGTAAAGACCGAGTATCTCTACAATTTGGCAAAGACTGCACGAAAATCCATAGAAACCAAAACTTACTCAATATATGCCATTTCTGCAGAATCCCCTACTCGAATGCGCGTCCGAAGCAATCTAGTATATCCACCTTCCCTATTTCTGTTTATACAGTAATCTCCAGATAAGCTTATGAAAAGATTAACAATCAAGATAACAAAGAACAAATACCAATTGAGGAAAAGCTTACCTGTAGCGATATTTCAATTCTGTAAATAACTTGTGAAGGACATCATCTCCTCGCACGAAGGCAGCTGCCTGCCTTGCAGCAGCAAGAGTACCCTAGATTGGGGAAGGAAAAAAAATTCAGACGGGATAGCACTAAAGTTCACAAACATAAAGTTCATTAACCTGGCTTAATGTTCAGATAGTTCAACCCCTCTAACAAGGTTACATGTAGACGTAATTGTTAATCAGCATATTCCAATAAACTTTGGAGCTATATTATTATTTAATATGCAAGTTTCAAAACAAGATCGAGATAAACGAAGGTTCTAAACCTTAGTTATGAACAAATTCCAGAAAGCTTTGAGCCTAACTTATGAACTTAAGTTAAGCTTTGAGCCTAACTTATGAACTCACTCTATCCACTTAACTTGAAGTATCAGCTATCACCAGAAGTAGTGAGAAAAAAAATAACGAGGGTTTAGATGAAAAACAGAAAAGCTATGTAAAGCAATTGGACTTTCCGTAAATTCTACAGGGACAACTTGCGGAATCCAAAATACAAGATGATAAGCCTTTTCATATAACCTCAAACAAGCGCATGGTTGTGGATGAGGTCTACCATCCAGATGAAAAATAGAAACGCATTAATGCAATTGAAGAGAGACTGGTTTTCTTGTAAATTCTACAAAAGCAACTTACAGAACTCAGAGCATATGCCATATGATAAACGTTTTCCATGTAACGTCAAGAAATGCACACATTTTAGATGAGTTCTACTGTCCAAACCAAATCTGGTAAGTTTTATAAAATGATAGAAAAGCGGCCTTCCTTTTCGTAAATTTAATAAGAGCAACTTAAAGAACCCAAAGCACATAATAATAAGCCTTTTCCATAACCTCAATACAAGCACATTGTATGGATGAGTTTTACCATCCGGCACAAATCTGTTAAGTCTTATAACCTAAAAAGCCTCTATAATGTATGCTGGTGTCCAAGAAAGATACAATGTGTCTAACACGATCACTTAGAAAAAGGTCGTTACTTGTTAGTAAGAGATCTGGAGCCCTGGACTAGTTTAGTTACTGTGGTAGAACCTGCACTAAGCTTAGGAGAGAGAACTGAGAAGTAAAACAGTTGGGTTTAGATGGGAAAGTGCTACCAGAGTGATGTGTGCTCAGCTAGGACAACGAGAATGATTCAGGGTTGTTCTAGATTTATGACTTATTTCACTTTTCATGCTTACAGAACAAATATTGAATACAATAAGGTGCAGAACTGCATGGAAAGATATACAAATTAAAAAACATGTCTGTTGAATGTATATAACAACGAAAACGTAGCAAAAGTAGGAATGGATGAAACAAATTATCTATGGATGTAGATCATAAAAACCTCTTTCCCAAGTTTCACCATGTTATCTGCAAGACATCGAATTTCTTTTGCCTGAAATATAAAAAAGCAGTTAATCCCTCATTTGTACCAATACAAAGAGTCGCTGGTACCAATACAAAGAGTCGCTGAGCCAGTAAAAGAAAATAGTAACAAATTAATGTCTGGCGAGGAATAGTAACTCTATGCATCTACTCTAAAAATTTTGCAAACCATTAGAGCCTTTCAAAAATGAAAAGACACAATGTAAATCAATACCTTGGCCACTGTAGTTTCTATGCGCTCATGCTTCACCAGCTGAGAAACCATTGTTCTAAAGAAATACTCCAACGAAAACCACAAATAGTTTAATAGCGAAAAGTTGTAAACTTTAACAAGCAAGAGTAAGGAGTATATTGTACGAAGAGCTGTTGCTGTAGATGATACCTTAGCATAGACATTCTATGACCAGTAGGTCGATTGAGCTTTCTCATCCTAGGGGTAGAACAAACAACCATTACGTGACATCAGTTGTACGTTAAAAAAATAAAAGGTACTTTCAATCAATAAACAAGACATTGAAATCTTAACAAGTATATCCTTAAATATCAAATGAAACATAAAAGTAAGTCTACGAGGATGAAGAAATTAAATGAAATGATGGAACAAATTAAGGAATCAAGTTGAAAAAATTAGAGTTAGCATTGGAATAAGTTTGTTGACACTCTCCGCCAAATAGAATTATAGAACCCAACTTCAATTTAGACTCCTCCAGGTATTAGGAGATATGTTTACCTTGCCGTTTCACCAGGCAATTCATGATTTAGTAATTTTTCACTTAGATATTGTTTTCATTTTCAAGATTGTTGTTGATAGGTGATTCTAGGACTTGATCGAAGAACAGAGACCTCACCCTACATTCATACAGATGCATTTCTACGATTGCAAAGCGAATAAAAAAGTTGAAATGAAATGTATTCAAGGTGTTTATCCTGTTCCTATATTCAACCTAAAAGATTCAACTGAGGCTAATCCATTGCGGAAGAAAAATAAAAATTTAGAAATTAGAAATTAGGGCAAATACAGAAAATGAGTCTGAATTCTTAAATGAATAATAACTGAGAAATTGGGTACAGTATCCCATAGCTTAAACTTGAGATCAACTAAACCCAAATTCATAACTCTATCAAAATTAACCCAGCCATAGTTTTGATTATCCAAGCAAATTCTATTACGAAAAATAGAATCAACACTTGTAACACGAGAAGAAATCAAATCTACGAAGTTGTTTATAAAACTCGACCGAGAGAGAGAGAGACGGAGATTTTGTACCTTGTTCTTTTTTTTAGGGTTCAGGAATCGAACTTCAGGGTGGTGATGGGAGATCAGGAGAGCAAGAGAGGAGAAGGGTTTAAGGCTTTAAGCTTCTTTTTACTTTGAAATATTAAGACCCTTGATGTTCACAGGGCCGTGATCTTGTTTACGGGCCGTAATTTTTGAACTTCTTTTCGTTTGTTTTAAGCACACGTCTGTGCCACGTCATTTCACAAGGGTCTCGAAAAATTTTGAATCTGAAAAAGCAACCGAAAAGTCTAGATACACTTCGGTTTTTTCACCAAGATTTGCACCGACTGAAACAGAAGGCGGGTGATATCTTTTATTTTTTGTTACAGCTTACAAATCAGAGTATTATATCAATGGAAAATTACAACTTCTGTTGTCCAGTAAAAAAAAATTTACACCTGAATCTAAAGGGGAGCAAAATAAAACAACATACTGTCAAAATTGGTTGCCTAATATCTAAAATATGCGATTAAAGCCTGAGAGTCTGGAAGTCCAAACCCAATGCCAACATGTCTCTGCATTTTAATTTTGATTCTCTTCTGCTTAAAATTAAGTCAACATTTCCCTTGGCCCTGCGGAAACAAACAGCGACGAGAGCGTATGTTGGATTTCAAAATCACCAGGGTTCTTTACTTTCTAAACCATTTATATACTTTCATCTCCTGAATTTCTGCTGCTTCTTTCAAGGAGATATCCCAGGGAGAAGAGGAACAGTTGACTTGGGCTGCTTTACTTTCTCAACCAAAACAGCTTGGGTCAGAAGGAGCACACCAGCAATTGATGCTGCATTTTGTAGTGCACATCTCGAGACTCTACAAGGGTCGATCACTCCTGCATCTAGTAGATTTTCGTACTTATTTGTCATGGCATTGTACCCAACCTCCCACTCGCAAGCCAGAAGCTTTTGTACAACAGTTGATCCATCTACTCCCGCATTATTTGCAATTGATGACGCTGGTACAAGAAGAGCCTGTAAAACAATAGGTTTAACAAAGCATGAAATCAGTTCTATCTGTAGCATTCTTTGCGATTTAGACAAGAAGAACATTACAAAGCACTTCAAAACTTCCATGTACCAGTGCAACACATGGCTATATTGGGCCTATAAGACTCGACTCGAGGCTTGTTCAATTCTCTATTTTTTTGACTTTTACATGGATGGTCTTTTTCTATTTAGAGCATCTATATTTTGCCAGTGGACATATAGTGTGATAAACGACCAACTTCTATAATGGCTCAAAGTTGCCAGTGGAAATTCCTTATCCTACAGTGGTTAGTACTGCAGATTCGTGGGTGGGCACATGCTGTCTTCAACACTCATAGAAAGTCAGGACGTTTTTCTCGAACTTACAACATCATTAAACTTAAACTAAATTAGTTCAAGAAAGACTGAACTTCCAAATTCTAGCAGAACATCATTTAAGCTTTGGAGATAGTTTGACGATCATTAACGATATGAATGAGGAAGTTAACAAAAAGAACAGTAGTCCATTGGATCATCTAATGTGAGGCCTGACAAATAAAAATTAACAGACACGAGACAGGAATAGTACCTTTTCAATGATATCGGCTCCAATTCGTTCTTCTGGGTCTTCTATCGAGTTCTTTATTTCAGGAATATACTTCGTTAAATGAACGTAGGTGGCCCCACCGCCAGGAGCTATACCTTCATCCATGGCAGCAAAAGTGGAATTTTTTGCGTCCTCAATTCTAAGTTTCCTCTCTTCAAGTTCTACTTCGGTGTGTGCTCCCACCTGAATGCCATTTGCATATCTTCAGTTTTCACAGCAAGACTGACAAATCAAGTTATCTATTATATATAAACTCTCAGAAGGCTAACATCCATGATTTAAAACTCAGAAGCCAACTGAGTAAGAGGCACCATTTTTTTTCCGAAGTCATTTGATATGCCAAAGATGAAACATTCAAGTCGAATATATGCATATAACAGGATATAAGAGTACTGGATTAAAGATGGGAAAATAACATAACCGAACCTAACATAAACTGGCTGAGATACCTGTTATATTGTCAATGAACTTAAAGAGAACACGTAAAAGATCAGAGAAAAATAATCTTTGTCAAGAAAAGAATACAAATGGACTCACGTTAAAAGTTTAGAACAGTTGGTTAAGTACGTAAAATTGGGGTGTCTACAGTAAGATGAGTGATATGAACCATAAGCATAGAAAGATAAGGATCTTTGTTTGCTTTTGAGATAGTCATAGGCATATACTGATGACCCCCTAAAAAATTCAGTAGAAAGATGGGTTTCTTTTTTCTGTATTGTATTACAAATTTGGAGTACAAATAAGACAACCTTTTGATGCTGAATTTCTAGGGTTTCCCAAACGCACGTCTTGCTCATGTGATATTACACACTATACTTGCTAGATTTGTGTATGTAGCTTTTCAGAGTTAATTATTCAAGGCTGTGTCTGAGTAAAGACCAAATGAACTAGCTTTGACGTTATCCAAATCAATCTCTTCGAAAAAATAATTTTAAATGTTGAACTAGTGACTATAAATCGGATAAAGAGGACACTGAATAGACTATAACCTTAGCTGCTGTTGTGGGTTAACTTTTCATGATTTGCCGGTTAAAGTATCATGTAGTGCCGTGCTTGGCAAATATCTACAGATCTTGATTTTCCTATTTAGGAGTTTGTGCCAATGGGAATGTTAGAGATACATCCTACTAAACACAAAAAGACAACATATCAATATCAAATACTAGAACCAAGGAAACTTGAGCATTCAGAAGTTACCTTGATCACAGCAACACCACCTGACAGCTTTGCAATTCTTTCAGAGAGCTTCCTTGAGAGGTAGGAATTGTCTGTTTCAGCTACGTCCTTCTTTAACTGCGCAATTCTTGCTCGGAGTTCAGCTTTAGTGGTAGGATCAGCAACAATAGTCGTCGAATTACTTGTTATTGTTATCTTTTGAGCAACACCAAGCTGATCAGAGGTTGCATCTTCCAGTGAGAAGCCCAATTCACCAGCAAGAAAATCAGCACCTGTTTTAGTTATACACAATCAATTCGTACAGATCATTTTGTTAGAGCATAGAAGAATTACAAAAAAGACATGGAGACTTAAGCCAGGGAAGGTAATTTATATTTTGTAAGCAAGAGTATCAGGACGTAGTGGTGTTCAAAAGTAGGCAATGTGTAAAAAAGAAAAAGAAAAAAAAAATGAATAATTGATGGGATCTGTCTTTGAAAACTCCATCCGTGTCATACTGAAAACACCTGATTTGGGAAGGAATTTCAAAATACACCCCCACAACTGATGGAAATCTTTTTACCATACTTCGGTACACTTCTCTTTTGATAATTTCTGCTGGGCTGCAATATATTCAGACAACTTATGTTTTTACGCAAACTCTAACAAATTTTAAAAAGAGATGCAAACTCATTGTGATATGAATTCCCAAGTACAGTTCACAAAATCCTGAAAACGATAGTGCACGAAATGTAGATTCACCTGTCATTAGAGCAATATCTTGCAAAATAGCTTTCTTTCCTTCATGAAATCCTGGACACTTGATTGCAGCGGCATTAGTAATGCCTCGTGATTTGTTCATGACCAGGGTTGCCAGCACTTCATGCTTAATATCCTCTGCAATAATCAACAGTGGAACTCCTAACTGAGTCGTCTTTTCTAGCAAGGGAATAATTTCTTTGATGCTGGTAATCTTTTGATCAGTTACTAGAACTCTTGCATTGTCAAATACGATAGTCGACTGATCCGGCTTTGTAATAAATTTGGGTGACATATAGCCCTTGTCAATCTAAAGGCAAAGAAATAGATTAGAATGAAAAAATTGAGCGGAATAAATGGAACCCAAAAGGTTCACCACAAGAAGATGAACCAAAAAGCTTAGAAGGAACATGATCTGAGGTGCATAAAATTAGTCCGCCTCTTGCCATAGTCAACAAGAAGTTGATCATTAAGTTAGACAAACCAGTAAGCCATGGCTGAATCATAGCCAATTAAAGCCGTGGCGGCATGTATATACCATTAAGCTATTGGTACTAGTTCTACTGACCCCATTATCAAAGGCACACCTCAGAATTGAGCCAAACACAAGAAATAACTCTCTGACCACATACAAACATTACTAGAGGTCATAATGTCTAAATCACATATGTGAACAAATGGCAATACGACTAATAATATCAATATATTTGGGCGGCATGAACCATCCAGATTATATGTGTCTCCGGTACTGTAGACACCGGATTATATATTTGCTTTGTAATTAAGTATTTGAAGAAATACCTTCATCCCTTCTTCAAATACAATAGTAGTTTCAAATGACGAAGAAGACTCGATGGAGATGATTCCATCACGTCCAATCTTGTCTATCGCATCAGCAATTAGATTACCGACAAAGTCATCATTTCCAGCAGAAATTGATGCCACAGCTGGATAACAAATGAAATTATATAAGCAAAACGTAGAAAGGGAAGAAAATGAGATCAGAATGTGTACCAAGCTTTCTTCATGTGGAAGTGTCATATAAGGGAAATGCAAGTAAATATAAGTGTCACCTTTTATATCTTCTCTCCCATTTACAGGCCTACATTTAACCTTCAACACTCTGACCAGTTCTTGCACGGTCTTCTCCATCCCTCTCTTCAGGGATACGGGATTAGCCCCAGAAGCAATAGCTGACAGCCCAAACCTAAGCATTTCTCTGGCTAAAATTATAGCAGTGGTGGTTCCATCACCTGCTAAATCATTTGTCTTCTTTGCAACCTACAGCAAGTAGACAACTTCAAACTAAATACCTATTAGAAAAATGATGTTATTCTAGGTAGAATGCGCAACCTATTTAATCAAGGGAAGTTTGAACAACCTCTTGGATAAGCATCGCTCCTGCATTTTCAATGGCATCTGGAAGCTCGATGGCCTGAGCAATTGTTACTCCATCATTAACAATTTTCAGCGTTCCGGGTCCATCAAGAATTACGTTTCTCCCTGCAGTACATCTAATGACCAATTTATTCATTTCAAAATCAAGCACATTTGTACATACGGTACAGAGAACCAAACAAAAATGATAAAAGGCTGACAAGCTAAAGCGCTAACTCAAATCAAGCTATACATGAAGTAGCAAGTTTTCAAAACCTATGCAATGACATAGTAAATCATAATAACAAAATATATATACAGAAGGGAACGACATAATAAGTTATCGGTTTTAGTAGCATCCATGGTTTATAACTGTTTCATACTCAATTCCACTAGAAATAAGGAACTTGTTAAAGTTCGCGATAATCTAGAGCTTAGACACGCCCAACTTGTTTAACAGAAGCATGTGTGATTATTTTGCTTATTTATGTGGTTACTGCTTATCCTAATCAGACACATAATTCTACTCTTGCTGGTAAGTTTGAGCATAAACCTAACTATTAAAAAAAAAAAAAAAAAAAAAAA
>NC_039363.1:167180109-167260246 GCF_003573695.1 Papaver somniferum | reverse complement strand
AATAAAAAAAAAAAAAAAAAAAAAAAAGAATGGTGTTGGCTGTATAGCTGAGAAGTAACATTCAGTTAGCCTTAATTGATCGACATAACAACACTCTTTGTTTACTGCAGGAAAATGACCTACAGCCTTAAGCATAAGAGGCACTGTGGAACAATAATGATGAGTAGCCTGTGAGGATAACCCAGCAGGAAAAAAAAGGCACGACAACAATGAGCTAACTATGTTGGAAAAATAAAGTTGCTTCCCAATCAATAACCTAAAATCCACACAGATGATCCAAGGGTAACATTGCAAGTCACTTGCTTTCTAGATCTGGCAAGATGATCGAGAATGCTTTAGCAATTCCAGTTAAATATTGCACAAGCAGTGTTAGGCTTACTGCTTGTAAAGCCTCTCCATCTATTTTTGACATACTAGCAAAAGGTTCTATTGCTGATTCATGGCAGCCAATGACTTTTTTATCTATGTGTGTACAATAAATGTTGTTCCTGTTTCTTGCACGAGAAAGGGGTTTTTAGAAGACTTAAAGTCTGTAGTACAATCTCCAAATATCATGTAAATGAAAATTCTTAGGGGCGCGCCCATCCAATGAAAGGAAGGGCAGAATAAAAGAGAGATTTTGGGCATCATGCATCCATTCTTTTGGCAGCTTGGGTGCACTATCCCCAAAAAACCCCATGTAGTGTTTTTCACTTGAACAACACAGAAGAGTAAAGGTTAAAAATGTAAGCCCCCAGGAACCAATCTTTACCTTTTCTACTAACACTCATTCAACCCATAAGAAAAACAAACATAGATAAACAAATTTCACTAATGAATCCTAGCAGAAACAGCTAATTCATACTTTCAATCAAGCTTTGACAACAACAATCCATTGAATTCATTAAAAGCAAATTCATTTGATTTTGAATAAAAGAACTGAGAAGTAAATAAAATTACCTTTAGGTCCTAAAGTAACAGAAACGGCATCAGCAAGTTTATTAACACCAGATAATAAAGATTTTCTACAATCTTTGTCAAATGATATCTTCTTTGGACCAGCTCTTACCACCATTCTCAAAACCCTAGTTCTAGAAAACCAAGAAGATGTTGATACTGATGATGATGATACACTACTCTTTGCTCCATTGAAGGTGTTCTACAATAACAACAGCAGCAGTTAAAATATTTGAAATATAAGTTGGAGACCTTGAAACAAAATTTAAAATTCAGTATAAAAACATTGAACTTACTGAAAAATAAGCTCCCCTCTGCTGCGAGAATACAAGTGGGGAAGATAAAGATGACATTTGGTTAGTGGGTTCCTCTGGTATTGGGGTTTTTGGGGTTTAGAGAAGAACAGAATGTTGTTTTCTGGGGTGGGGATTTAGTTTCAAGACAAAGGAAGAGAGTCTAAAAATGATGTACCCACAAAATTTGCAACATTACTGATCAATCTTATTACAGGGCCGGCATGTTTTATTAGAGGGGCGAAATTCTAATAGGATAAAAATGTCATTACATGATCATTCAAGGTGTTTTTTATCAAAAAAAATTGGAAATAACAAATTAACCCTCAGTATTGATAACCTAGTTTAGTGATGATAATCAAG
The DNA here is from genome assembly GCF_003573695.1 of Papaver somniferum. Classification (NCBI taxonomy): domain Eukaryota; kingdom Viridiplantae; phylum Streptophyta; class Magnoliopsida; order Ranunculales; family Papaveraceae; genus Papaver; species Papaver somniferum. Next base: position 167,258,654 of record NC_039363.1, on the reverse strand, counting down.
TTTAGTGTTGATGATTAATTTCACTTATATTAACTCAAAATCAAAACAGAATCAGATTTTTAGAGTTAAAAAGAAAAAAGTTTAGAGGAGAAGAAAAAGAAAAACTTTCGTGATATTTGTGAAACCCTAGATTTTGATTCACTCAACTAAATGAGTGATTCCATTGACTCGGTATACTTCTAAATTAGTTCCCATTAGCTTTTTCTCGCTCAAAATTATCTAAAGTACGTAACAAAATCAAAACTTTTAAATTTTCAGAAGAACTTGCGGTTGCAATTTTGCTCGTGACCAACCGTAACTCTTAGTTACGGTTCGTAAGTTATCGAATACCAACCGTAACTGGTTAAATTTGGGGAAGATCCAATTGTAAAACCAGTTACGGTTGGTAATTAGATTTGGATAACAACCGTAACTAAATTACTGTTGGTAACTAATGAATCGAGACCAACCGTAACTACCCTACGGTTGGTGTGTCAACTTAACTTTTGAACCGTAAATCATTATTTGATAAATTCTTAAGACACGGGATTATTTACGGTTGGTATGGTTGTTTGAGTAACAAACCGTAACTCAATTACGGTTGATAAATATGATGCAAATACAAACCGTAACTGAACATATTTCTCAAAACTAAGAACTTACGGTTGGTATTTGAGTTAAAACCAACCGTAACATCAACCCAATCTACAGTTACGGTTCGTATTTGAGTTATTACCAACCGTAACTCACATGCAACTAGAAATTTCAATTTCAATTTTCATACAAAACCCTAATTTTTGATACAAAATTAACTTAAATCCAACACGATAAACTAAACCCTAACTGGGTTTTTCCAAACATTTTTCGAATCGTCGATTAATCGAAGACGATGAAATTTTCAGTTTTAATGGAGGTTACGGTTGATGGAGGAGAAGAGAAGATGAAGAAGATGATGAAAAAAAACTGATTTGATTTTTTCTGATTCATTTGGTTTAAAAAAATTGATTTGATTTTGGTTGATTTAAGGTGAAAAGGGTAATCTAGTCAATTTACATCCCCTTTAGGACATCCCCTAACCAACTAAAGGGACATTACTATCACAATGCCGCCCCTCTGATAAATCATGCCGCCCCTATAATAAGCTTGTTACTGATAGGGGTACCAGTTTTAGGGAGAGAACGTAAAAAACAGAGCATTTTTTTATTTGTCTTATATGAGATTTGGTACCCCAGAAAATTAGTATCGCTAGCATCCATTAATTTTCGGGTTTTTATATTACCCTCTCGATTATAAATAGCTAATCTGAAAAACAAGACAAGCTAAGAAATCCGGAAAAAAAAGGAAAAAAAATAGAAATCCAAAAAGAAAAAGAAAAAAAATCCAAAGATTTAGTAGTAGAACATTACAAAAACAAGTAAATGAATCCAGTACTACGTCTTTGTAGTTGACCATGATAGTGTTTTTTGTTTTAAACTGGCCTCCCACTTGTTTTGAAGCCAACTGGGTATCAGTATAGTGAACAAATTGTTTGAGTTACAGACCTTTTGAAGCTAAAAGTCCTTGCAACAATGCGTCATATTCATCTTGGTTGTTATTTGGGATGAAATCAAGATATATGAGTACTCGATGAGGTTGTTTTCTGGTGTAATTACCAACTCGTCCATCTTTATCATTTAAAACACCATCGAAAAATATTTTCCAGACTCTAAGTGTATTCAGTGATGAGTCATCACAGTTGGGTAACACTTCTCATTCAGATAATATTTCTATGTGTTAGAGCACTGCTCTGTCGAATTCGCAAACTCAAACTTGTTGTCAATGTTAGATGCACAAAACTATATATTGATTTCTTGTCTACTAAAGTCAAGTCTCAGACTAGGATTAGAGTATGGTAGTTGAGTGTCACTGTAATAACCCTCGAAATCTGAAGATCAAACGAAGATATTTGAAGTACTTCATCGACAAAAACCATTATATTTACTCACGGAATTTGCCATTATATCTTATAACACTACATCGTATGATTTTAGTAGATTTTGTTAGAGCACTACTCGGTCGAACTCGCAAGCGTTCATATCTCATGCTTGTTTGTCAAGTTTAATTGTCAAAACTATAAGTCTTGATTTCTAGTATACTTATAGCTATGTCTCATATTAGGATAGAATGTGTACTTGAGCTTTAGACTTCACGACGTTCATGATCTACTAAGGGGAGCTTGTGGAACTTCATCAACAAAAGGTATGTGGAGACTTGAACTCATCCATCACTTGGAAATTTATTTCAATTCTATCTCCTATTGAGACAAAAGTCGTATAGCTATATAGACTTTACTTTATACACATTTGATATTTCGAGCTGAGTTTAACTTGCTTACATATTTTTTGAAATATGTGTTGGTAATCTTTTGCTTTAACCAAGTTCATCTTTTATTCTTGACGAAAGTCAAAAGATGATCATGTGAAAATCACCTGGTAACATCTTACATGATTTGTGTGAGACAGTCATTTGATATAGACTCGGAATGTTTCGTATTGATCTATTAATCACTTAAAAATTTCTTTGAAGCTAATAGTTTGTGTGAGACATTTATTCCCATCTTCTAAGAATGTTTCAATGATTAACATGGAGTTTAGAACAATTAACCATTGATTGGATATAGCACAATATGCGTACTTGTATGCTAAATGTTGCAAGTTACTCCAAGTCCGGGAACCATAGTATGCATACCCGTATGCGTACTGGTTTAACAGTTGAAGTTCAGGAACTTAGTATGCATACTCGTATGCGTACTGGCTTAACAGTTCAGGTCCGGGAATTTAATATGCGTACCCGTTTTCATAACAATTCAACTGAGTTCGGTCGTGAATGACAGTATGCGTACCCGTTCGCATATTGGCGGACAGACCAAGTCCGGAACTCTAAGTATGCTTACCCATTTGCATACTTGAGTGGGTTAAGTTCTAAAATCGGTTTGTTCATGAAAAAATACATTTATATAATAAAGAATGCAATCTTTTGAAAACTGTGGCTATAATGTTCATGAATTGATTCGAGTGAATCAAAATCGATTTTGCTTCAATTCTGTCTTATATACTTCTTTGAGAATATAAACAATTGAACAACTCTATAAATAGTTTCATTTGAGTCATTTGAACTAGTTGTGATAAAGATGAACAAGGTTGACATGAAAGTGTTCATATGGCTAACTTCGGTTAACTATTGTTGAGCCAACCAAGTGTACACGTTTAGGTACGGTTACCCATATCTAAATGAAGGAACGTTTCATTTGTGTATAACAAGCTAAGTTCAATATAACGGTTAAAAGATATTAGCTTGAATCTAATCAGGTTTTCATCTAACAGTGAATATTGAATGCTTTGTTACCAAGGTAGCATTGATTGCAAACCCTGATTTGAAGACTATATAAGGGAGAACTATAGCAACTGGGAAACCTAATCCCCACACCTCCTGTGTGATAGTAGTTGCGACTAGAGTCGATTCTCCTTTAACCTAGGTTTTTCTAAAACCATTATAGGTTAATGATTTAAAGACTTCATTGAGATTCTGAAGCCGAACTCAACTATTTTCTCTGTAGTTGTGTGTTTTGATCTTATTTTGTTCTATCGTATTGAGTATTATATTCTCTAAGATTTTCTCGAGATTCAATCTCCGATAGGTAAGATAAAAAGTAGTCACAAACATCTTCGTCCCATCGTTTGTGATTCCAAAATATCTTGTTTCGCTACCATACGGCTAAGATCATTGTGAGGTGATTGATATTGCTAGGCTGTTCTTCGGGAATATAAGTCTGGTGTATAAATTGGTTCATGTTCACCTTGACTTATCAAAAGACGGAACAAAAACTCGTAGGTATTTCTGTGGAAGACAAATGTATCTATTCAATAGACTTTTCTGTGTGAGACAGATTTGTTTATCAAGTCTTCGACTTTGGGTCGTAGAAACTCTTAGTTGTGGGTGAGATCAGCTAAGAGAATCAAGTGTGTAGAGACCTGTTGGGATTCAGAGGCGTGAGGAACGCGACTGTACCTTAATCAGTGTGAGATTGGTTAGGCTCAACTACATTCCAGTCCGAAGTTAACTTGTAGTAGGATAGAGTATGTAGCGGCTTAATACAGTGTGGTGTTCAAATCTGGACTAGGTCCCGGGGTTTTTCTGCAATTGCAATTTCCTCGTTAACAAAACTTCCGGTGTCTGTGTTATTTCTTTACCCGTATTATATTTTCTATATAATTAAAATATCATAGGTTGTGTGCAACTCAATCAATTGGTAAATTGAACCTTTGGTTGTTGATTAGAATTGATTGACGCTTGGATATTGGTCTTTGGTACCATCCAAGTTATTTCTCATATTGATTCGTCTCACAGATTTCTATCTATTCGATTGTAGATTGATTTGAGAAATTGAGATATAACTCTTGGATATGTTTTCCTTGATTGAGTCTGACTGTCTAGTTGATTCTCTTGGAATTATATTGGAGTTAGTTCATACAGATTTCCTAAACGAAATATTGGGTGTGGTTGTTAGACCCCCTCTTTTTCAATTGGTATCAGAGCTGGCAAACACGTTTAAGACCTCATAAGTTTGTGTTTGTAGCAATTTGATTATTATGAACGAGTCTATCTCTAATAACATACCAGTTTAGAAATTACCAGATGTTTTTCAAATCTTGGATTCACCTGAGAGAACTGTCACATCTAAATCAATATCTAAACATTCTCTTGATGTAGAAAATGTTGATAACTGGAAAACACGCCTAGAAGAACAGTTGGATGAACTTTTTGACGAAGGTGACTCAGATATTGATAGAGATGTTGATGAGGAAGTCTCAGAGTGTGTTAAGCTATTTAATTCTTTGGAAAGGAAGAAGATGAGAACTTCTCATGTCACACCTTTTCTGATTCCTCTCTGTCGAGAAAACAATAAATTTTTTACGGAGATCTTTATGTTTTGAATCGCTCTTGCGAATCAATCCTCGAAGATTCTGAGAAAAACCTGAGTAGAAAGTCACTTGGTTGTGATAACTTTTATCAAAAATACTTCATGTTGGAAGAAAAACTTGCAGAATCTGAAGCAAGGATTAACTCTCAGCAAGCAAGTTTTGATGGCAGAGAAAGCACTTATCTCGCTCGAGAAAAAGGCCTTGAGGTTGATTTAGCTGCTGCTCTTGATAAAATCAAGATGTTGGAAGATGACTTGAAAAAGTTCAATACTAGTTCAAGCAAATTAACCACTATGCTAGAAGCAAGTAAAAATCATCGTGATACACGAGGATTGGGCTATAAGGGAATATATGCTCCAAGTAATAATAAAGAGGTAAAATTTGTCAAGGCTAGTAATTCTTCTCAACAAAAGGTTTCCACTGATGGCAAAAATGAAATTCCTTCACCGGCAGTTAAGGTTCGAAAGACCGAAGTATATCAACCTCCAAAAACAACACACATGAATCAGGATAAGAACGTTCCTTATATTTTTCATTATTGCGGAAACAAAGGTCACCTAGAAATGAGATGTCGTTTTCGTATAAGGAATGAGAAACTTCATGATGTTATTGTTTGGGGATCACAAGAAGTTGTGAAACCAAGATCATATGTTAAGGATAATCCCCTTAACATTCCAGGTTGTAATTATCCAACCTTTAGGCAAAGGAATCAGTGCGGTAATAAACCCATATATTCCTATAAACTTCATACGAAGTCTTTTCACAATCGTAATGGTTATCAAAAGGATAACTTCGTAAAGACGAAGATAAGATCTGATGCTCCTAATTGGATAAAAACTAACTTGCAAAAGAATAGTCAATTCAATTCTCTTCCGAGAATTATAGAAGAAAGTAATGGGAAGAAGGTTCTGGTTGTTCCTAAACGCACTCAGCAATGGGTACCAAAGAAATCCAATGATGCACTGAGTGTCAAAAGGAATGAGCTCCCAGAAAATTCCATGACTATGGAGAAGGCAAAATCCATGATGTTGGAAGTTAGGAATTTCTTGGTGAAAATGAATTTGGATATGAAAGGTTCTAAAAGTGATCTCTTTCATGATAATTCAAAAGTGGAACACAAGAATAGGTGGAAGAAGAAACGAAATAAACCAAAAAATATAGATTGTGAGAAATCCATAGTTGCAGAAAAGTCTGTTTCAGTTACTTGTGGTGCGCAATATCTTTTTCGCCTCAACACAACTTGATTGTGTTGTAAGTGCATCCTCTCCAAGGAACACCCTGCTATGTATTCAGTGAGGGAAGCACGAGAATTGGGGCCCACATATTGTGTTAGGTAAGATTTTGAATCTTTGGTAAGGTCGTAGAATTCGATTGGATTTCTCTAAAATGGTATGTCTCTAATCTTGAACAAGATTTATGTTTTTATTTTCTTAAGTACTTATAATGATTCATGTACCTTGTGTTTTCGTTCATGTCTACCTAACTTGATTTGCGTTTAAGGTTCTTAAATGTTCCAGTTTGAAAATAGTTGTTCGGGATGTTTGGCTTTCTTGGTACACTTCAAGAATGCATACCAGTTTGCAAACTGAAATTTTGTAATAAAATCCAGGGAAATTCGTTTGCAAACTGAAAATTCAGTTACTCCCATTTTCATACCCGTTTGCAAACTTTTCTTGTCTTCGGTATTCGATAAAAAGCTTGTTTTGGCCGTAACTTCTTCGTCCGAACTCGAAATGACGTCATTCTTTTTGAATTCTTTTCCTCTTTGAATTTTATTCAAAATGGTGATGATAAATCATGGATATGGATGAGTTAAGATTGATCTTTGTTCCGTTTCTTGCTTTTGAGTGTTTTGCTCTGTTTCGTCGCACTTGTACCACTTCTCATGGACTTGCTCACTTGGATTCTCGGAGTACTTATCTTCTAAGCTCATTTGTAACTTTGTTAAGAATGTTGTTGGTGAATCAAAAAGAAGAAAGTTCAAGAATGGAAAGTAGTACGCAATACTCTGGGATTCTTGAATGTTCACAATTCTCTTTTGTGAACCTCGGTGCATGGTTGTTAATGGATTTGTATTTTCTTCTTTATTAAGAAAATCTTTTTATACGCCTTTGGTAGCCATTCTTGTTGTAAATCCGTGCGAAGATTGATTCAACCTTCTAAGAGCAAGAATTGATTTTGCAGTATTAATCTTTATTGGTTTCATATATTGCAAATAATGTTATGGGATATGTATGTTTACGTCAGTGAACTATGATCGTCCCATATATGTCAAAAGTTAAGTCTACTGTGTCATTATACAAATATTGATGAAAAATAGAATGACCTTTTGAATTATATGTCAAAGATTAAGTCTATGATATCATTATGCAAATATTGATGAAAAAATGTAATGAATCTTTGAATATTCCGCAGTATTGATCTTTCCCTGATCCACTTCTATGTGAAAGTACTGTGAGGCTCCGTAAGTTTTCTTATGTTAAGCATTTCCGATTAAATTAATCATTAAGGCTCATTTGTGGTTAATTTAATTGAGTTTTCTAGATACAAATTCATGTTTCATGAGATTTGTTAATGTCCAAAGAAATCCTTCTTTTCTTGTAAAAGTTAGGTCGCTCTTGTTGTTCTTTCGGGAATGACATTTTATGGGGGAGAGTTCTTAATTGAACTTGTGCTTATAAGCCAAATCTTTGTGGGGAGTACGGATGTGGAATGTTGCAGGAGTTTTCTTGTATCTTTATAAACTCCTTGATGAATACACTAAGTTTTGACTATGTGAAATCATCGAAACAAAGTTGAAATGTTCTCTTTTAGTCATGAAGTATCTCTATGAGAATTTCATTATGATCCCGCTAGTTTTCCTACCTTTGATGATTTATATTGACAAAAAGGGGGAGAATTATTGTGAAGTTCACGCTACAAATACATATGGTTTACGGATCATTATGTAAGGGGGAGTAGTTTTCATTGTGATATGAAGTATTAACTTAGGGGGAGTGATACATATCACCGTAGTATTATTGTCAAAGTTGTGATACAATTTAACTTTGATGTTGTGTAATAATACTATGACACTGTATAACAATAATTGAGAACAAGTGTTTTCTGATTGTTATGGCTGCGGATCTTCAACAACTATGATGCTGAGTTGAACACGTTCAGAATCACTGGAGTACTTGGAAGTGACGAAGATTTCGAGTAATGTTAAAGAACCAAGGAAATCAAGCATTTGGATGAGAAGCTACAAAGTTTATTTATTTTGTAATCATATGTAATGATAGTTTTGTAACTAAAATTGACAAAGGAGGAGATTGTTCGATCACTGCTCGGTCGAACTCGCAAGCGTTGCTGCTTGTTTGTCAAGTTTAGTTGTCAAAACTATAAATCTTGATTTCTAATATACTTATAGCTATGTCTCGGATTAGGACTACTAAGGGGAGCTAGTGGAACTTTGATGAGGTGTCAAACTCACAAAAAATATATTTCTTACTCTTCTCACAGCAACAAGTAGCATAACGATAAGCAGGTTCGTTCCTAAGGGAGAGTTGAGATAAAGTTGTCGATTTAATTTCTGAAAATATGAATAATGCAAAAACTATAAAACAAATATGAATGTGAAAAATGAGGATGAGAATGATTAGGGGTCTTTCTCCACTAATAAACATGAATTTTCTTTAAAATATGTTTATTAACAATCCCAGACAAGTTATAAGTTCAACAAGTCCATTAAACTCCAAAGTCACTTTGTAGAATAAGTTCTCTACTCGTGTCTAGTCTTTCAAGCCACTTTGAATAAGCTCTCTAGTGTAACTTAACTAACCGGTATGTTCTATGAGTCGATTGATCCTAACCACATGCTCGTAAGTTCGACATGTTAACTTAGGGTTGTCAAATACACATCAAAATCCACAACATCCCATTGCAACGTTGATGCTTTTATACTTATGATTAAATCTCTGTAACAATTACGGATTACGGCTCAATAATCTAGCATTAGTATCGCAAACAAGCTATTTGATTGGCCACTCAAACACCCTGCAAACAATCTGTTAGAGCATTGCTCGGTCGAACTGGCATGCGTTGCTATCTCAAGCTTGTTTGTCAATGTTAGTGATTAAAACTATAAGTCTTGATTTCTAGTCTACTTATAGATAAGTCTCGGACTAGGATAGAAAGTGTAGTTGAGCTAAATACTCCATGGCTATCATCATACAAAGACGAAGAACTACTCAAGGAACTGGTGGAACTTCATGGACTAAAAGGTATGTGGAGACTTGAACTTATCTATCACTCAAAAGTCTATCTACTCTATCTCCTATCTTGAGACAAAAGTCATATTGTTATATAGACTTTGATTATACACATTTGCTATTTCGAGCCGAGTTTATCTCGCTTATCTATTTCTCGAAATATGTGTTGGTAAGCTTTCGCTTTGGCCAAGTTCATCTTTACTAGTGACGAAAGTCATAATTTCAATTAATTGAAAATGGCTTTGAAGAAAAATGGTTTGTGAATAACAATCATATAACGTCCTCTAAGATGTTTCAATGATTACAATGAGAGTTTAGATTATATAACCATGGTTGGATATAAATATTGTGAGGTAACTCGTACATGTATAAGTCCTTATTCCTTGAACCGAAGTATGCGTACTTTGCTGCTCAGGAAAACCGGAACTAGAGTCCGTGTACCAAGTCCGCGTACTGACGGAGGTTCTCATCCCGAGAATTTTTGCTGGAGTTTGTGAATTGAAAACAAACTCATTCAGGGTACTTAAGTCCGCGTACCAGTCCGCATACTTAAGTTGGTTATTTTCTAAAAACGATTATTCGTGAACTTAAACTTATATTAACTAAGGAATGCATGTTTGCAAACCGTGGCTATAAATTTCATGAATTGATTTGAGTGAATCAAATTGTTTTTGGTTCAATTGTGTCTTGTATACTTCTATAAGATCTAAGCAATTGAACAACTCTCTAACTAGTTCATTTGAGTCATTTGAACTAGTTATGGTAAAGAAGAATATGGTTGATATGAAAGTGCTCATATGGCTAACCATTTGGTTAACTACTGTTGAACCAACTAGATGTACATGTTTGGGTACGGTTACACAAACCTAGATAAACGTGCATTTCATTTGTGTGTAACAAGCTAAGTTTCAATCTAACGGTTGAAAGATATTAGCTTGAATCTAATCAGGTTTTCATCTAACGGTGAATATTGAATGCTTTGTTACTAAGCTAACATTGATTGCAAACCCTGATTTGAAAGACTATATAAGGGAGAACTCTAGCAACTGGGAAACCTAATCCCCACAACTCATGTGTGATACTAGTTGTATTAGCTAGAGTCGATTCTCCTTTAACCTTAGGTTTCTTCTCGAGACCCTGTAGGTTAACGACTTGAAGACTTCATTGGGATTGTGAAGCCAGACCGATACTACTTTTCTTGTAGTTCTGTGATCTGATCTTGTTGTTTCTATCGTAGTTTAGTACAATCGTAAGATTGGCTTGAGATTGATTTCTCCGATAGGTAAGATATAAATATAGTCACAAACATCTTTGTCTCATCGTTTGTGATTCCACAATATCTTCTTTCGCTAGTCGATTAAGATTATTGTGAGGTGATTCGTAATTCTAGGATGTTCTTCGGGAATATAAGTCCGGGTTATCAATTGGTTCATGTTCACCTTGATTTATCAAAATACGGAACAAAAACTCATAGGTATTTCTGTGGGAGACAAATTTATCTATTACCGTAGATTTTTCTGTGTGATACAAATTTATTTATTAAAGTCTTCGACTTTGGGTCGTAGCAACTCTTAGTTGTGGGTGAGATCAACTAAGGGAATCAAGTGCGTAGTATCATGCTGAGATCAGAGATGTAAGGAGCGCAACTGTACATTGGATCAGTGTGAGATTGATTGGGGTTCAACTACAGTCCAGACCGAAGTTAGTTTGTAGTAGGCTAGTGTTTGTAACAGCTTAATACAGTGTGCGAAATCTGGAGTAGGTCCCGGGGTTTTTCTGCATTTGTGGTTTCCTCGTTAACAAAACTATTGGTGTATGTGTTATTTCTTTTCCGCATTATATTTTGTTACATAATTGAAATATCACAGGTTGTGCGTTGAATCGATCAATTGGGAAATCCAACCTTTGGATGTTGATTGAAATTGATTGATATGGATGTCAACGGCACTTAACGTAACAGATATTGGCTCTGCCGCTGTCGTTGCCATTAAAATTAGCGGATATCCCATATCCGCTAAGTTCCAACGGAAATATAAAATTCAAAACCATTACCGTTACGTTAGACTTACCGGATAACGAATATTTTTCCGGTACCATCCGGTATGTCACAGGACAAACACAAAACAGGTTTAAAATACAGAACAATTACACAAAACAACTTCTAAATCCAAGAAAACAAGTTCTAAATCCATGCCACACAAAAAAAAACATACAGATGTTCATGTTCTTAACCAAATTACATGTTCATAATCTTCATGTTTTCTAGCAAAAGAATAAATTTTGCAAAAGAAAAGACAAAGGATTAAAGGAACTCCATCTCCATTTGTTGCAGCAACTGCAAATGCATTCCTCCATCTCCAGATTCTCTACTGCCAAGTGCCAACTGCATCTGCAAATGCATTCCTCCTTACTCCTTAATACTGAACTTCTGTATTTTGAAAAGAAAATCAAAAGTGTTAGACAATTAAGCAACTTAAGTTGGCAATGTCAGTGCAATAAGTCAATAAATATAAAAGCAAATAAAAGATTAATATGTAAGGAAACTTACTAGTAATACAACTATCACTGTCATTGAGAGTGAGATCTGGCATCCAATCACCCAAACAAAGCAATGCTTCAACAAGTTCTGGATCTAATGAACTCCTGTGAGATGTGAGAACCCTGCCACCAATACTAAACATAGATTCTGATGCTACACTTGTCACTGGAACTTCCAATACATCTATTGCAATCCTTGAGAGAGTTGGGTACTTAGGAGCATGATTCTTCCACCAACTTGAGATATCAAACCTCATTTCTTCGGTGGTTGTGCCTTTAGGAAGAACTGGTTCTGCTAAGTATGTCTCCAATTCTGACTTCTCAACCTCAAACATATTGTTTTCCATAATAAAATTGTAATACCCAATATTTTTCTATCCGGGGTTAGGCTTCTAGTTATGGCCCATTTGGTATATGATGAATACAGAAGTCCAATATACATATATTTATAATCAAATAGTTCGCCCATAAAATCTTTATTGTGATATTTAAAAATAATGTTAGACTTTTAAGTTTTGTTAATAGAAGTGAAATGTATGCAAATAGTTAAAATATATTTATTTACTAAAATAAAGTGAATGCTAGTAATTAGATAATTTGTTACGTATATTCTTACATGATGCCTAATTATTGTATTTGATGATGCCTAATTATTGTATTTGATGAAATTTATTATGAAATTGATAAATAAAAGTATTTAGACGTATTTTAGAAAATAATAAGAAGAAAAGTTTCAATTTGTAAGGTAAGAAAAGGTTATTATGATTTTAGTGCATGTACTTATTATGGCCTAGTGGAAATACAATTAAAATGCATGAAACCTAATAATTAATATTATTTAATTGTTTTGCATGTGCATGTGATATAATAGATTTAATAGTGACTATGAAAGTAGAAGTGAAAAAGTTAGCCAAGGTTTAGCAAAATGTAATCTTGTTGATACGTTTGATATTGTAGGTTTAAAGAAAAATTAAAGTTATTAATGGTAGTAAAAGAGAATTATTGTCTTAGTGGTAATAAAGGAAAATTAATTAGCTTATTTTGATTTATGTATATATATTGGCTTTGGAGAGAAAACAATCCTTTTTATTGAAATCCATATTCTCTTCTTCTTGCTTTCTTCGTCTCTTTGACATAGATCTTTGTTAACAATAGAATTCTACATAGTTATCCACCCTATTTTCTTATGTGAATAATTTGGAGAACAATATTTGGTGTGGATTATGGAATGGAAGAAGCATGTTGTTGTATGGTGTGATTTATGGGTTCTATTGGAGTTTAACTATGATATGATAAACAATAATCAAGGTAGGTTTACTAATTCATCTTCTAATTATATCCATTTGTGATTTCTTTGGTTGGAAATAATGTCTTCATCTTTTATCTTATTTGGAATTCTGAATGAGTAAGTATGATTGTTATTTTGCTAATGTATGCGTGACCATGAATTTGAAATGGGAAGAGTATATAAATTAAATTGTAAAAATAATTACTAAAAGGAAGAGTTCATGTTTTACCGTTAGATGAAATATTGTTTCATGCTAACGGCAGGTAATGATCCCCGTGATTTAAATGGGTAATGATCCCCAGTAGGAACTTGTGTTTCCTGACTATCAGTGGCGGTTGTTCGTGCCGGATAACGAAAATGAAACGGGTGATGATCCCCGAGGGCAATGGGTACGTATGATCCCCATAGGAACTTTTGTTCCTGACCGTTGATGGTGGTTTTCCGTGCCGAGAAACGATATGTGGGTGTACGAACCAAGGACATTCGTACCCTGAACTCGTAAACTGAAATGAACTCATAAATTAAAATGAAAATGAAAATGAATAATAATTCTAAATTAATTCGGGTGTTGTGAAATTATAAACAAATGGTTGAATGCGTTTTTTTTTTGTTTAATTCATTGTGATGTTTGTATATTTTTAGAGGATGGGAAAGTATGCCTATTGAGCCGTCAACTCACCCCAATTGACATTTTTTGCAGATTTCTTAAATGGTGGAAGTGGAACTAAAAATTAGATGGATTTTTGACCGTGTTTCTTTTGTGAATATCATTTGATGTGTAATTTGATTTTAATATTTTGTTGAGAATATTGTTAATGTATTTTATAATTAATTTAATTCATGTATAAGAATAATTCATTATGTTTATCGAAATAATTATAGAAAAAAATAAAACTTGTAGCCTCTTTCCGACCCGTAACGCTTCGAGTTCGGATCTCCATACGGGTTTAACCCTTGTCCGGAACTCGGGGTGTTACAAAAATCATCATAACCAAATTCATATGATGTTGTTGTACCTGCAGAGATCTCAATTCCAGCTGAATGCATTCCAGTATCAAAATAATCTGGAGCTGTAGTGTTGGTTTCATAAGCACAGAAAAGAGGATTGAGTTCAAGCTCAAATTTATGATAGTGACTGATAGTTTTCCACACCATATACTCTCTTCATAACAAACTCCACCCATTTAGCCTTATACCTAGGATCTAAAACAACTTCTTGGCCATGTCTCTGATATACTCATGCTCACTTGATTCCCATATCTTAATGCATCTATTAACTTCTTGCACCCCATTATAATACAAATTTTTTGTGGGATACTTAATCCCAGCAAATTTGGTTTAAATGACATCAAACAATTCCAAATATTCATATATATGTACTCCTTGTTGCCACTCCTTAGAAGTTGGTAGTATCTTGAAGTCATTATCCAAATCAGCTAGCCTAACAAAAGTTTGTCTCAAAAAAATTGCATCCTTTAGCATCTTAAAGGTGGAGTTCCACCTGGTATCCACATCTAAACCCACAGACCTTGAAGCAGGATGCTTAACTTGGGAAATAACACATTCAAATCTCTCTTTTCTAGACTGACTTGACTTGACATATTTTACACACTCTCTAACTGCATCTACAAATGGAGCATCTACTCTCATTCCACACCCTATAATCAAGTGCAATACATGATTACTACACCTCATTTGGAACATATCCCCGTTAAGAACTAAACAATCTTTTCTATCAAGCCGTTTCTTCATATTTTCCATCATAACATTGTTGGAGCTAGCATTGTCAGCAGCTACAACAAAAAGCTTATTGTCTATGTTCCAATCTAGACATACTGATTTCACTACAGATGCTAGAACTTCTCCAGAATATGGTGATGGCACTAAAGTATATGCTGGTGTTTTCTTAATCAGATTTCACTCATCATCTATGTAATGCATTGTCACACAACAATAACCATCCTTTGTATGCTTACATGACCACATATCTGTTGTTAAACTACATTTAGATGTAACATTGTCAAATTGTTCTTGTAACTGCAGTTTGAACTCAGTTGTTAGTCTCATGATATCTTCCCTGACTGTATTCCTAGTGTAAAGCTTAGCAGTAGGATTTAAAGATTTCACAAACTCAACAAAATATGAGTGCTCAACTATAGTGATTGGATAACCATGCTTAGCAATCATCTTGGCAACAAGTATCCTAGTAGCCTCATCATCATACTTCAAATTAGCTAACTTAGTTTGTGCATTACCTGTTTTGATTGTAGTAATATTTCTTTGTCCTTTCTTGTTCTCAGGCTTTTCTTTGCAGGTTTTAGCATGGTAATGCAAGCAGATGGTTCCTTGGTTACTGGGTGCAGGCATTCTCCTCTTACAATGTTTGCATTCAGCTATAAGTATCACAATCTCCTTACCTTTTACCATCTTCTTTCCAATTAACCTTTCAAAATCATTCCATGCATCAGACCTTACTTCACGTAATTTTTTCTTTTCTCCAGCTATTGGATCTTCATCTACTTATATTTCTGCTTTTGCTTCTTCTGTTGGAGGTGTAACAGCAGTAGGTGTTGAATGAATTCCTGAACCTTGAACTTGGTTTGATGCAGAAGGTAATTGTGATGCAACTGAAAGTGAGGGATTGCTTGATGAACCAACATGATTGGATGCTCCTCTTTCTCTTTGGGACATGATTAATTTCACGAATCTCAATCTGTTCTGAAAACCTTAATTTCAGAAACCTAAATTTAAAATTGAGTTTTTAGGATTAAAATTAAACTCAAAAGAAATAGAAGAAGATAACCCTAGTTTTCTAATCAGTAAACTCAGAGAAGATGATGATTTTGCTCGAATTGAAATTAAGGAGACGAGGAGGTGAGTTTCTTCTCTTTTTTCTCTCTTTTGTGTCAACTGAACTGAAGAGTGAAGAAGAGATTGAGTGATTCATTCGAGTATATTTATCTAGGTATAAGAATTTACACGTGCTAAACACACGTTAGCGGATATCGGAAATAAGGCTAATATAAATAGCCCAAACCGGTACCGTTATGGTAGGAATAAAATATCTGTTATGTTATCGGATACGGATAACCGATTACCGATATATCGGATCTTAACCTAACGGGAGCCGGATATTCGGATTCGGTTAGCGGATAACGGATATACATTGACAGGCATATTGATTGATCCTTGAACATTGGTCTTTGGTACCGTTCAAGTGATTTATCTTGTATTCAATTAGACTCGCAGATTTATGTTTGCTTGTGTAAGTATTGAATCGATAAAGAGAGATATAACTCTTTGATATAATTTTATTATAATATTGAGTTTGACTATCTAGTTGATTCTCTTAAAAGTATATTGGAGTTTGTCCATACAGATTGCTAAGCGAAATATTGGGTGTGGTTGTTAGACCCCAACTTTTGCAATTGGTATCAGAGCAGGCAAACACGTTAAAGACCTTACAAGTCTGTGTTTGTAGCAATCTGACTCTATGGACAGAAGTGTTATCTCTATAAACACACCTCCAGATGCAGGGATTTCTGAATTCTCTTCCATGATTGATTTAATAAAATCTGTAGTAGAAATTCTATCTAAACCTCCTCCAGGTTCAAAATCCCTTGAAGTGTTTTCAGGGCTTGAAAAGAAACTAGAAAGATTATCTCTTGATGTTGAGGCATACCTCCAGAAATAACAAGAATCTCTTGATAGTCTGAATCTAGTTATGATGAATAATGTTCATGTTGAGGTTGATATTGATTTAATAATCAATCAGAGCCATGCTCCTCCTCTGTGTAATCCAATTGGTTGTAACATACTGAACAAATTAAAGAGGAGTTTAAATCTCAGTCTTTAGACTGCATCACCTCAAAGCATAAATTGATTCATTGCTCAATTCCTGATACTTCATATCAAGATAGTAGTATTGTCTTCTTTTATGAAGAAGCTATGACGTCTCTGTTTATCAAAAGAGTTTCCCTTCGCAGTACTAAAAACTATCTGCAGAAACTGTTTTTTATAAGTTGGAAAACAAGAAATCAGAAACACAAATCTTTTTGGGTACTCTTGAAGTTCTTTGATAGACTTATAAAAGTAGTTCCTTGGGTGTTTCTCAACACTACAAGTCGTAAGAGTTGCTGGAAAGAAACTCTCTCTTGGTGCCATGGTGAGCAAGACATTGTTCACCTCAATACAACTTGATTGTGTTGGAAGTGCATCCTTACCAAGAAATCCCATGTTATGTATACGGTGAAGGAAGCACAATAACTGGGGCACACATATTATGTTGGGTATGATTTTGAATGTTTGATAATATTTTATAATTCGATCAGATTCTTCTAAAAAGGTATGTCTCTAAGCTTGAGCAAGTTTTATGATGATCTATGTACCTTGTGTATCGTTCATGTCTACCTAACTTGATTTGTGTTTAAGGTTCTTAAATGTTCCGGTTTGAAAAGAATAGTTCGGGATGTTTGGACTACATGGTACACATACCAGGTATGCATAACATCATTTAAAATCAAAATCCAGGGGTTTAAGTACGCATACCCGTTTGCATACTGCTCCAGGATACGAAAATTCGTTTGCAAACCCGTATGCATACTTGACGTCGATATTCGGTAAATTTGTTTTGACGAAACTTCTTCGTCCAAATTCGGAATGACCTCATTATTTTTGCATCCTCTTCCTCTTTGAATTCTCTTCAAAATGGTGATGAGAAATCCTAAATTTGGAGGAGTTAAGGTTGGTTTTTGTCCCGTATCTTGTTTTTGAGTGTTTTGCTCCGTTTCATCGCACTTGTTCCACTTCTCTTGGACTTGGGTACTTGGATTCTTGGAGTAATACTCTTCTAAGCTCATTTGTAGCTTTTACAAGAATGATGTTGGTGAATCACAAAGAAGGAAGTTCAAGAATTGGTAGTAGTACACATTGCTATGAAATTCTTGAATGTTCACAATCATCTTATGTGAACTATGGTGCTTGGTTGTTATTGACTTTGTATGTTCTTTTTTTGTTAAAAATATTTTTATACGCCTTTGGTAGCTATTCTTAGTGTAAATCCGGGCGAAAAAGATTGATTTTATCCTCTAAGGACAAATCATCTGGTATGTGCATTACGAGTTTGTCTTGTTGTATAGTAAACTTCTTATGAGAATTTATTCTTGTGTTTTTAAGAAGGATAACTAGGGTTGGAATAGCCATTATTGTGATTACACATATCTATGTCCAATGATTTTCATCTCCAATGTTTTTAGATTTATTTATTTAAATTCTAAAGTTGATTTGGAAGATGATTTTTTGCAATTTTAATCTTTATGATTTGATATATTGCAAATTGTTATGGGATATGTTGTTTACATCCGTGAACCTGTGACTGTCTCATACTTGTTCAAAAGTTATCTCTATTATGTCGATATAAATGTATTGATGGAAAATAAAATGAACTTTCGACATTACAAAAGTTAAAGCCTTTTATGTCATATTTTGATGGAAGAAAGGATAAAACTTTTGTTTAGAAGTATTAAGCCTATTATATGTCATTGTGCAAATAGTGATGGAGAATAGAATGAATCCTTGTCTATTCCGCGGTATTGGTCGATCTCCGATCCACATTTTTGTGCATATACTGTGTTGCTCCGTAAGATTTCTTGTGTTTGAGCATAAACGATTGAGTTTATCATTCTTATGATTAACTTAGTTGTTGCTCCGTAAGTTCTATTATGACGAGCATGACTAATTGAATTGATCAATTTCTTGTGGTTAGTTTAGTTGTGTAAACCGATTAAATTAATAATGGGTTCTCTTATGATTAATTTAGTTGTTCTGTTCGGTTGGATTAATCATGGGTTCTCTTGTGTTTAATTCAATTGAATATTTTGGATACAAATTCATGTTTTCATGTGATTTAGTTTTCCAAAGAAATCCTTCTTTTCTTGTGAAAGTAAGGTCGCTCTTGTTGTTTCTTCGGGAATGACATTTTATGGAGGAGAGTTCTTAATTGAACTTATGCTTAATTTCCAAATCTTTGTGGGGAGTGCGACTGTGGAATATTATAGGAATTATCTTGTATCTTAATAAACTCCTTGATGAAAGATGAAAAAGCGGGAGTCTAACAACACCACCCAATATTTCGCTTAGCAATCTGTATGGAGTAACTCCGAAATACTTTGCTAGAGAATAAACTAGACAGTCAGACTCAATCTAGATAAAAGTATCTCAAGGAGTTAATATCTCTCTCTTGATTTTATTTTTACTCAAGATAAAATCAATAGCGAGTCTTTATCAAATACAAGGAATAACTTGGACGGTACCAAAGACCAATGTTCAAGGATCAATCAATATCAATCAACAACCAAAGGTTGGATTTCCAACTGATGATCACGAGCGCGCAACCTGTATTATTTCAATTATATAAAACGTAATGCGATAAATAAATAACACAGACACCGGAAGTTTTGTTAACGAGGAAACCGCAAATACAGAAAACCCCCGGGACCTAGTCCAGATTGAATACACACTGTATTAAGCCGCTACAGACACTAGCCTACTCCAAGCTAACTTCGGACTGGACTATAGCTGAACCCCAATCAGTCTCCCACCGATCCAACGTACACTTGTACTCCTACGCCTCTGCACTTGATTCCCTTAGCTGATGTCACCCACAACCAAGAGTTGCTGCAATCCAAAATCGCAGACTTGATAATAAACAAATCTGTCTCACATAGAAAAGTCTATCAAAGGATAAATATGTCTCCCACAGATAAACCCTAGGTTTTGTTCCGTCTTAATATATGAAATCAAGGTGAATAGGAACCAATTGATAATCTGGTCTTATATTCCCGAAGAACAACCTAGATTAATCAATCACCTCTCTACAATCCTTCGTGACTACACAGGCGGTTTGTCGAGGAATCACAAACAGTGAGACGAAGATGTTTGTGACTTCTTTATCTTGCCTATCAGAGAACTCTCACGATTTCAAGCCAATCAAAGATTGTACTCGTACGATAGAAGATGCAAGATCAGATCACACAACTACGATAAAAGTAGTATCGGTCTGGCTTCACAATCCCAATAAAGTCTTTAAGTCGTTAACCTGGTTTTAGAGAAGAGAGCCAAAGGTTAAAGGAGAATCGACTCTAGCGATCACACTAGTATCACACAGACGTGTGGGGATTAGTTTTGCACAATGCTACATGTCTCCTTTATATAGTCTTCAAATCAGGGTTTTGCTTTAGTTACAAAGCAATCCATATTCACCGTTAGATGAAAACCTGATTTAGATTCAAGCTAATATTTCTCAACCGTTAGATCGAAAACTTAGCTTGTCACACACACTTGGGTAGACGTTTACTGGATTTGTGAAAACCATGCCCAAACGTGTACGTGTATGTTGGTTCGACATAGTAACCCAAAAGGTTAACCATATGAGCATTTCATATTAACCTTGTTCTTCTTCACCATAACTAGTTCAATTGACTCAAATGAACTAGTTAAAGAGTTGTTCAATTGATATGAGATCATATGTAACTACACAAGACACAATTGAAACAAAGATGATTCGATTCGATTGAATCGGCTCATGAACTTTATAACCACGGTTTGCATAAAGAATTCCTTAATAATTTAAGTTTCATGTTCAGAGTACATCTTTAAATCATAACCTCTTAAGCTCACAAACAAGTTCGCGGACTTAAGTAAACCGGCGGTGTTTTCCAAACTCAGCGGAAACTCTCGGGAAGAGAACTTATGCCAGTTCGCGGACTTAGCACACAAACGAGTTTCGGAAAATTCCAGCAGAAATTCTCGGTCGAGAACTTCCGACAGTTCGTGGACTGAGTTTGCGGACTGGGTTCGCGGACTTGGCAAAGCCAATTCCTCCGGTTTCTCTCAATCAACAAAGTTCGAAAACTTCGGATTAAGGAATACATGGTTATATAATCTAAACTCTCATTCCAATCATGGAGACATTCTCAGAGGACGTTATATAGCCGTTATTCACAGACCGTTTCGCGTCAGAGCAATTCTCAAAGTAATCGAAACTTTTCATGACTTTCGTCACTAGGTGAAGATAAACTTGATCAAAGCGAAATGCTTTACCAACACATGATTTCGAAATATAGATAGGCGAGATATACTCGACTCGAAATATCGAATGTGTATGATCCAATCTGTATAACATACGATTTTTGTCTCATAATAAGTAGGAGATAGAAGACATAGAATTTTGAGTAATAGATAAGTTCAAGTATCCACATACCTTTTTGTTGATGAAGTTTCACGGTTCCTTGAGTAGATATTCGTCGTTGTATGATGAATCGCCATGAAGTCCTTGAGCTCATCTACACTTTTTATCCTAGTCCGAGACTTAGCTATGTAGGCTAGAAATCAAGACTTATAGTTTTGATCACTAACATCGACAAACATGCTTGAGATAGCAACGCATGCGAGGTCGACCGAGCTATGCTCTAACAATCTCCCCCTTTGTCAATTTTAGTGACAAAACTATTAATACATATGGAATACAAAAAAGATAAACTTTAGTGGCTCCTATTCAATAGTCTAATCTTCAACGGTCCCTGAAATCTTCGTCCTTCCAAGTACTCCAATGATCCCAAAGGTTGTAAGTTTAGCATCACCGTTGTTGAAGATCCGTAGCTATAACAATGAAAGATATCGAGATTCTCGATCATTATTATACAGTGTCATAGTATTATTATGTAACATCAAAGTCCAATTGTATCACGACTTTAACAATAATACTATGGTGATATGTATCACTCCCCCTTAGTCAATATTCCATCTCGATCATGGAACCACTCCCCCTTACACAATGATCCAAAAACCATATGTATCTGTAGTGTGAACTACAATATTTCTCCCCCTTTTTGTCAATAAAATTGGCAAAGGTACAAGAACGGGATCATAATGAAATTTCCACAAGAGACATTTCATAGACTAAAAGAAAAATACATACCAACTTAATTTAGATGCAATCATAAATACGAAGCTAAATGCATTCATCAAGGAGTTTTAAGATACAAGATAACCCCTATAAAATTCCACAGCCACACACCCCGCAAGATATTACCATTAAGCACAAGTTCAAAAGAACTCTCCCCCATTTGATGTCATTCCCGAAAGAACAACAAGAGCGACCTTAATTTCGAAAGAAAAGAAGGATTTTTAAAATGGACACCAAAAACCGTAGAAATGATTTTCTATATCCAAAACTCAACCAAATTAATCACAAGAAAACCCATGATTAATTTAATTGGAATACGCAACTAAATCAAACCACAAAAGTGATCAATTTAATTGAAGGTGCTCAACATAAGTAAACTTACGGAGCTACGACTAAGATAATCATACGGAGACGACTAACTTAATCACATACTCAACATAAGGAAAAACCTTACGGAATATACGAATACATTAACCAATAGTACATGATTTGTATAGTCGTTCATATACTCAACACAAGAACTTGTGGAATATATGAAAACTCAAGTAGACTAATTACAAGAGAACTTATAATTAATCTAATTGGAAAACGAACAATCAAACTAATCACAAAAGTAATCAATTTAATTGTCAAAAGATTTTGCCAACAAAAGAAGACTTTCGGAGCTAATAACTAAATAACCAACCAAGATGATTAATTTAGTTCATAATGCTCAACATATAGCATCTTATGGAACAACCAACAAAGCCAATAAGAATAATCGACTTAGTTGTATCGTGCTCAACATAAGACACACAATGGAGCCTTCACGGTAAAACATAACAAAATGGATCAATGAAGATCAATACCGTGGATAACATTCAAGGATCTATTCTATTTTCCATCATAACGACATAATAGACTTTATCCTTGTCAAACAAAAGATTTTATCCTATTTTCCATCAAATACATGACTGCATAGGCATAACTTTTGTAAATGTCAAAAGTCCATTCGTCCTTTCATCAATACAAATATCAATTTATGAACGACTTTACTTTTGACACAATATGAGACCTTCAAGTTCACGGACGTAAACAATACATATCCCATAAAAATATAGCAATACTTCAAAACAGATTAATACGGCAATAATATCATCCTCCAAATATTTTTAGAATTTAAAAAATCAATAAACCTAAAAAATAAACATAAGAAGATGAAAAAAAAAATAGCTATGTGTAGTCACAATCATCGCAATTCAAAGCACTAGTTATTCTTCCAACTAAACCAAAAAGAAGATATATTAGGCAACAATTCCTTTGAGAAATTCTTTATCATTCTCGAACTCCTTGTTATCGACAACCATCGGGACATAAGGTTCACGGAGATAAGTGTCAATACCCACGAACTGTCTTGGATGAAGAGGTCGAATTAGGGTCCTCTGAATTTCCAAAGATTTAGACACGAACGTCTTTATTTCATAAATCTCCATTCTTGTTTCCTTTAACTCATCAGGAATATCGGAAAAACTTCTGAGAGTTAGAAGGAACTGCCCTGTTTTTTTTTTTGTATTCCTTCTTTTTCTTTTCAGGGACTTAGAAACAGGAGATTTTTCTTTTCCATTGATTGAAGACTTAACAATCATGTTGACATCCTTTCCATCTGACGACATAGTGCTTTGAGAACAGTTATAAACAACTGGATTTGTGTGATTGAATCACTTAACTCAACAAGCAGTCTTATATAGGATGTCAAGAGGAAAAAGGAATGTAGGGTTCGAAAGCTATTGACAGGTTTGTATATGCCCAACTCCAAAACCCTATAAAGAGTAGAATTGTCGATAATAACCCTTTCTTTTATTTGATGTACAAAAATTACAAAACTAAGAAAAGAAGGAAAAACTCTTCTGAAGCCTGGATCCGCACTCAATCTTGTGTCTTTTCGAACAGGTACATGAGACAAGATATTCCCAACAACACAATCAAGTTGTGTTGCGATGAACAACGATTTGTCCATCTTTTTCCTCATGGGAGGAATCCTCTGATCTTTGTCTATCAAAACGATTTGACCATATTTTCTTTTCAAATGGTCTTATTCTATCCTTGGAAACCAACTTCTTAGACGAAGATAAGATCTTACATACCTCGGCGGTCTTCTGAGCAAGTTTCAGCTTCCTTGCTAATCGATCTGCTCTTCGTTGAAGTTTGCTGGCGTGCCTTATTTGGTGCTTGTATTTGTAACACCTTGATAGTTCGTGTACCATCATCGAACAAAATGAGCACGCCAAACTTGGATAATATTCAAGGATCTGAGATGTGCAAGCAGACAGATATATAGTTGATCCTGAAACATCACTGAAAGGGTTTCCAGTTATCGGATTCAAAGAATCTTCCAGCTTGATTGGGTTTCCCTCTTCTCCGAACCCATTGAGGTTGATATATGTATTGCTACAAGTATCAAAATCGATGTTTTCACAAAGAATCCCTACACTTGATTTCCTATCTTCATCGGAATCATAGGATTCAGACATTTCATCAAGTGTTACAGCCAGACCTTTGTTACCAGTGTATTTTCTTCGATTTGGGCATTCGTTAGCAAAATGACCAAAAATCTTACACTTAAAGCACTGAGGCATGTCCTCGTCATCAGCCTCGTCAGCATCCCTGTTTTTAGGAGGTACGCGACCGTGAGGTTTGTTTGATGACTTAGGTTTGTCTCTTGAAAACCGTTTACTTCTCTTCAACAGAAGATCCCTAAACTGTCTTGTGATCAATGAGACTGATTTGTCAAGATCTTCATCCGAAAAATCATCCTCAGACTGATCATCCTCAGAGACATGAACACTCTTACCTTTGACCAGTAATTTAGTGTTCTTCTGTGCTTTAAAGGCGACATCCTTACCGACTTTGGATGTATGCTCATGGTCAAAGATCTTAATCTTTCCAACCAAGGTGTTTCTGGAAAGATTATCGAGGTTATTCCCCTCAACGATGGAATGCTTCTTAGACTAGTATCTAGATGGCAGCGATCTGAGAATTTTCATCACAATGTCCATTTCAGGAATAGTCTTACCCAATGCAAAAGATGCATTAACAATTTCAGACACTTTGTGATTAAACTCATCAAATGTTTCTTCATCTGCCATACGAAGGTTCTCCCAATCGGAATTAAGGTTTTGAAGCCTAGCATCCTTTTCACTGGAGTTGCCTTCAAATTCAGTTTCTAAGATATCCCAAGCATCTTTAGATCTAGTGCAGTTTGTCACATGATGCTGAATATTTGGGGTAATGGCATGTATGATAACATTCAAACCGTCGGAATTTTGCTTTGCAGCAGTTATCTCAACAATGGAGTATTCACCAATAGATTTGGGAACGTTTACATCACCGACTACCACAACGGGAGCATCATAGCCATTAACCACATATACCCATGATTGAAAATCTCGCGATTGAATAAAATCTCGCATAACAATTTTCCACCATAAGTAATTGGAGCCATCGAAGACCGGTGGTACGTTAATAGAGATAGCACCTCTGTGCATAGAGTCAGATCGCTATAAACACAGACTGATGAGGTCTTAGCGTGTTTGCCTGCTCTAATACCAATTGAAAAAGAGGGGGTCTAACAACACCACCTAATATTTCGTTTAGCAATCTGTATGGACTAACTCCGAAATACTTTGCTAGAGAATCAACTAGACTGTCAGACTCAATCTAGATAAAAGTATCTCAAGGAGTTAATATCTCTCTCTTGATTTGATTTTTACTCAAGCTAAAATAAATAGCGAGTCTTTATCAAATACAAGGAATAACTTGGACGGTACCAAAGACCAATATCCAAAGATCAATCAATATCAATCAACAACCAAAGGTTGGATTTCCAACTGATGATCACGAACGCACAACCTGTATAATTTCAATTACATAAAACATAATGCAGAAAAGAAATAACACAGACACCAGAAGTTTTGTTAACGAGGAAACCGCAAATGCAGAAAAACCCCGGGACCTAGTCCAGATTGAATACACACTGTATTAAGCCGCTACAGACACTAGCCTACTCCAAGCTAACTTCGGACTGGACTATAGCTGAACCCCAATCAGTCTCCCACCGATCCAAGGTACTGTTGTACTCCTACGCCTCTGATCCCAGTAGGATACTGCGCACTTGATTCCCTTAGTTGATCTCACCCACAACCAAGAGTTGCTGCAACCCAAAATTGAAGACTTGATAATAAACAAATTTGTCTCACACAGAAAAGTTTATCAAAGGATAAATCTGTCTCCCACAGATAAACCCTAGGTTTTGTTCAGTCTTAAGATATGAAATCAAGGTGAACAGGAACCAATTGACAATCCGGTCTTATATTCCCGAAGAACATCCTAGATTAATCAATCACCTCTCTACAATCCTTCGTGACTACACAGGCGGTTTGTCGAGGAATCACAAACAGTGAGACGAAGATGTTTGTGACTTCTTTATCTTGCCTATCGGAGAACTCTTACGATCTCAAGCCAATCAAAGATTATACCCGTACGATAGAAGATGCAAGATCAGATCACACAACTACGATAAAAGTAGTATCGGTCTGGCTTCACAATCCCAATGAAGTCTTTAAGTCGTTAACCTGGTTTTAGAGAAGAAAACTAAAGGTTAAAGGAGAATCGACTCTAGCGAGCACACTAGTATTACACAGACGTGTGGGGATTATTTTTGCACAATGCTAAATGTCTCATTTATATAGTCTTCAAATCAGGGTTTTGCCTTAGTTACAAAGCAATCCATATTCACCGTTAGATGAAAACCTGATTTAGATTAGAGCTAATATTTCTCAACCGTTAGATCGAAAACTTATCTTGTCACACACACTTGGGTAGACGTTTACTGGATTTGTGAAAACCATACCCAAACGTGTACGTGTATGTTGGTTCAACATAGTAACCCAAAAGGTTAACCATATGAGCAATTCATATTAACCTTGTTCTTCTTCACCATAACTAGTTCAATTGACTCGAATGAACTTGTTAAAGAGTTGTTCAATTTCTATGAGATCTTATGTAACTACACAAGACACAATTGAAACAAAGATGATTCGATTCGATTGAATCGGCTCATGAACTTTATAGCCACGGTTTGCATAAAGCATTCCTTAATAATTTAAATTTCATGTTCAGAGCACATCATTAGATCATAACCTCTTAGGCTCACAAACAAGTTCGCGGACTTAAGTACACCGGCGGAGTTTTCCAAACTCAACAGAAATTCTCAAGAAGAGAACTTTCGCAAGTTCGCGGACTGGGTTCGCGGACTGAGTTCACGTACTTAACACATAAACGAGTTTTGGGAAATCCCAGCAGAAATTCTCGGTCGAGAACTTCCGACAGTTCGCGGGCTTGGCAAAGCCAATTCCTCCGGTTTCTCTCAATCAACAAAGTTCAAAAACTTCGGATTAAGGAATACATGGTTATAGAATCTAAACTCTCATTCCAATCATTGAGACATTCTCAGAGGACGTTATATATCCATTATTCACAGACTGTTTCGCGTCAGAGCAATTCTCAAAGTAATTGAAACTTTTCATGACTTTCGTCACTAGGTGAAGATAAACTTGATCAAAGCGAAACGCTTTACTAACACATGATTTCGAGATATAGATAGGCGAGATATACTCGGCTCGAAATATCAAATGTGTATGATCCAGTCTATATAACATACGAATTTTGTCTCATAAGAAGTATAAGATAGAAGAGATAGACTTTTGAGTGATAGATAAGTTCAAGTCTCCACATACCTTTTTGTTGATGAAGTTTCACGGTTCCTTGAGTAGATCTTCGTCGTTGTATGATGAATCTCCTTGAAGTCCTTGAGCTCATCTATACTTTTCTATCCTAGTCCGAGACTCAGCTATGTAAGCTAGAAATCAAGACTTATAGTTTTGATCACTAACATTGACAAACATGCTTGAGATAGCAACGCATGCGAGGTCGACCGAGATATTCTCTAACAAAAGCATTTAGCTTCGTCTATATGATTGCATCTAAAAAGTTGATATGTGCTTTCTTTTGGTCATGAAATGTTTCTATGGAAATTTCATTAGGATCCCACTTTGTACCTTTTCCAATTTTATTGACAAAAAGGGGGAGAATTAATGTGTAGTTCACATTACAAATACATATGGTTTACGGATCATTATGTAAAGGAGAGTGGTTTCCAAGTGAGATGGAGTATTGACCAAGGAGGAGTGATACATATCACCATAGTATTGTTGTCGAAGTTGTGATACAATTGAACTTTGATGCTGTGTAATAATACTATGACACTGTTAGCAATGATTGAGAATTCTTGTTTTCTCAATGTTATAGCTACGGAATTTCAACAACGATGATACTCAACTTACAACCTTTGGAATCATTGGAGTACTTGGAAGTGACGAAAATTTCGAGTAATGTTGAAGAACCAAGAAGGTCAGGCATGTGGAAGAGAAGCTACAAAGTTTATTTATTTATTTTGTATTCTATATGTGTTAATAGTTTTGTCACTAAAATTGACAAAGGGGGAAATTTTTAGAGCACTGCTCGGTCGAAATCGCATGCGTTGCTATCTCAAGCATGTTTTTCAATGTTAGTGATCAAAATTATAAGTCTTGATTTCTAGTCTACTTATAGCTAAGTCTCGGACTAGGATAGAAAGTGTAGTTGAGCTCAAGACTCCATGGAAATCATCATATAAAGACTAGGAACTACTCAAGGAACTGGTGGAACTTCATTGACTAAAAGGTATATGGAGACTTGAACTTATCTATCACTCAAAAGTCTATCTAATCTATCTCCTATCTTGAGACAAAAGTCATATTGTTATATAGACTTTGATTATACACATTTGTTATTTCGAGCCGAGTTTATCTCGCTTATCTATTTCTCTAAATATGTGTTGGTAAGATTTCGCTTTGGCCAAGTTCATCTTTACTAGTGACGAAAGTCATAATAAGTTTCAATTAATTGAAAACGGCTTTGACGAAAAATGGTTTGTGAATAACAATCATATAACGTCCTCTAAGAATATTTCAATGATTGAAATGAGAGTTTAGATTATATAAGCATGGTTGGATAAAAACATTGTGAGGTAACTCATACATGTATAATTCCTTATTCCTTGAACCAAAGTATGCGTACTTTGCTGCTCAGGAAAACCAGAACTAGAGTCCGCGTACCAAGTCCGTGAACCAAGTCCGCGTACCAAGTCCGCGTACTGTCGTAGGTTCTCATCCCGAGAATTTCTGCTGGAGTTTGTGAATTGAAAACAAACTCATTCCGGGTACTTAAGTCCGTGTACCAGTCTGCGTACTTAAGTTGGTTATTTTCTAAAAATGATTATTCGTGAACTTAAGCTTATATTAACTAAGGAATGCATGTTTGCAAACCGTGGCTATAAAGTTCATGAGTTGATTCGAGTGAATCAAATCGTTTTTGCTTCAATTGTGTCTTGTATGCTTCTATAAGGTCTAAGCAATTGAACAACTCTCTAACTAGTTCATTTGAGTCATTTGAACTAGTTATGGTAAAGAAGAATATGGTTGATATGAAAGTGCTCATATGGCTAACCATTTGGTTAACTACTGTTGAACCAACTAGATGTACATGTTTGGGTACGGTTACACAAACCTAGATAAACGTGCATTTCATTTGTGTCTAACAAGCTAAGTTTCAATCTAACGGTTGAAAGATATTAGCTTGAATCTAATCAGGTTTTCATCTAACGGTGAATATTGAATGCTTTGTTACTAAGCTGACATTGATTGCAAACCCTGATTTGAAAGACTATATAAGGGAGAACTCTAGCAACTGGGAAACCTAATCCTACATTTCCTGTGTGATACTAGTTGTATTATCTAGAGTCGATTCTCCTTTAACCATAGGTTTCTTCTCGAGACCCTGTAGGTTAACGACTTGAAGACTTCATTGGGATTGTGAAGCCAGACCGATACTACTTTTCTTGTAGTTGTGAGATCTGATCTTGCTGTTTCTATCGTAGTTGTTTAGTACAATCGTAAGATTGGCTTGAGATTGATTTCTCCGATAGGCAAGATATAAAAGTAGTCACAAACATCTTCATATTATCGTTTGTGATTCCACAATATCTTCTTTCGCTAGTCGATTAAGATTATTGTGAGGTGATTGATAATTCTAGGATGTTCTTTGGGAATATAAGTCCGGGTTATCAATTGGTTCATGTTCACCTTGATTTATCAAAAGACGGAATAAAAACTCGTAGGTATTTCTGTGGGAGACAAATTTATCTATTACCGTAGACTTTTCTGTGTGATACAAATTTTTTTATTAAAGTCTTCGACTTTGGGTCGTAGCAACTCTTAGTTGTGGGTGAGATCAACTAAGGGAATCAAGTGCGTAGTATCCTGCTGGGATCAGAGACGTAAGGAACACAACTGTACCTTGGATCAATGTGAGATTGATTGGGGTTCAACTACAGCCCATACCGAAGTTAGTTTGTAGTAGGCTAGTGTCTGTAGCGGCTTAATACAGTGTGTGTTCAATCTGGACTAGGTCCCGGGGTTTTTCTGCGTTTGCGGTTTCCTCGTTAACAAAACTTCTGGGGTCTGTGTTATTTCTTTTCCATATTATATTTTGTTATATAATTGAAATATCACAGGTTATGCGTTGAATCGATCAATTAGGAAATCTAACTTTTGGTTGTTGATTGAAATTGATTGATCCTTGAACATTGGTCTTTGGTACCGTTCAAGTGATTTCTCTTGTATTCAATTACACTCGCAGATTTCTATTTTCTTGAGTAAGTATTGAATCGAGAAAGAGAGATATAACTCTTTGATATACTTTTATTAAGATTGAGTCTGACTGTCTAGTTGATTCTCTTAAAAGGTATATTGGAGTTTGTCCATACAGATTGTTAAGCGAGATATTGGGTGTGGTTGTTAGACCCCCACTTTTTCACAATCCATGGTCATAAACGCGGTAATAGACAATCAATAAAACAATATAGAGAAGAAAGATTAACTCATAAATTCAAGTCACGTAGTTTCGAAATTATCCTAACCAAACAAGTATTTAGCTACATGAGTTCATAACAATCAAATTTAAAGAAAAAAATTGAATTGAAAACCAATTAAGCAAACCCAAGCAAACAACAGGTGGACTGGTGGAATGGTGTTATTGCGGCAGACATATGGTGATGATGTTGTCTGCGGATGGATTGGTGATAGCGAAATACGAACTGTTGTTGCCTTGGCGCTGTAGTGAGGCATGAGAACCGGTGTTTTGGGTTGCTGCGAACAAGTAGCTAGTGTTTGTGGTATTGGAATGGAGCTGGTGGTATGCAGGTGTTCTGGTGGAGGTGTAGTGAATGGAATATGATGATGATGGAACTGCAGGAGGTATGCAAGCAGGTAGTGGTTTATATGGTATGCAGATGGTGGTGGTGATGATTGGAGATGGATGTTGTGATGGTGGTAGTGCAGGTGGATATGTATGCAGGTGGGAAGAAGGGAACTGGTGGTGTTGGAGAGGAGCTAAAGCTCCTCTCTGTTGGAGATGGAAGCAGTTGTGAAGGGGATGAGGGATATTTTTGCAGTCAATGATGTTCTCTTCTTTTATAGCTTTCCTCTCCTACAATTGTGAACTGGATTGAGACCCAAGTTTCCTAATACAAACAGGATTCTAAAATATCACTGATTTCTGTCCATTGATCATCAATTTATCAACGACAGTAGTTCCCTTTTCAGCTTTCTTCTCGCTCAAACCCTTTCCCAAAAACAACAACAATTACTACCTGATGTCCTTGTTTATCTCGATTCCTCAGTGAACTTCTAGTCGCTGCCAACAACTATTGTACGTAACCAACAAACTCACGACAAACTAGCTGCGTAGCCCCTTCCTTTACTGAACTTCCGGCTGAAATACGAACCAAACAACCCCTAAACTTGAACTATATGTAGCCTTGTTCTTATCATCTTATCGAGTCCTAACAATCACATACCCTTGTACTCACTATCGACCCATGGGTATCCTGGTGAAACACAACTTTCACATCCATTCATTGCCAAGACTCGAAAAACCTGATGATATCGAACTGGAAGTGGTTCGATTGAAGAAGACATAGTGGTTCATGCCATTTTGCAAAAAGCTTGAGTGCGTTCTGCTGGTGCTACACAATTTGGAACTGATGATGCTAATCCCCACTATACACTCCTTTCCTGCGATAATTGAATTCATCACAAACCCATATTTCATAGACATTCACAGATACAAAAACAACTATGAATCCTCTTCGTTCATCATCAAATATCAATGACAGTTGTTGTTGGTGGATTTTAGTTCATGGCTAAAATTGTAAAACCAAAGTAATATGCTGACATCCTGCAAAGGATAAAGCCATTTGATAAGCGATGAGCGAAGAAAACCTCTCGCCTTATTTATTTGAAGCAATTCGATAAACACACAAAATTCACCTAGAATAGTGCATGTAGCAACAATCCCAAATATTCTGTGAATTTATAGCATTATCGATTAATGCATGATTTGCCTAGTATTTCTATGTTGTTCCTCGCCGAACTCTCATTATTAGCATGACATGACGACTGAGTGTTCACTCTCAACAGAGTAACATGAATCTCCAAGTGCCAATTTCGAGACATGCATGAAATACCCGTACATGCTACATCACTCTCTGACAAAGAGAACTTCGAATCGATGCGCTTTCAGCTCGATCGAACGCATTTAATTTCCTTGAGGGAAATCTGGATTGTCCATATCAGTCTCAGAAACGATTGCATCCATACAAGTTGGCCGCGCGATCTAACAAGCCTAGCCAAACCCTGGAAAGAGTAGTTGATTGACGTGATGACCACCGACGGGCCCACTTATGCCCTAGCCAGTCGAACATCACACGAACTCCTCCCAGCACGTCAAACGCCAACCCTAAAATAGGGTGGTTGCGCTTCTTTGGAAGAAGCTCGACGATCTTAAACTGTTCAAGGAAGTCTTAAAATCATCACGCCCGTCCAACTTCACCAGCCTGGTTGGACGGCTCAGATCATCCCGCGAATGGTCAGTGAAGCGTCAGCGTACACATTGGCGGGCCCACTCCTCACCCACCTGATTTGTTTTCTCACGACCTAACCCTAGAGCAATGGACGCTTGATCAAAGTGTGGATGACGTGGTGCTTAAAAGGTCATGGAAATCCCACTAGCGTCTTAAATCGATCACAACCATCCAACTTCGCCAGCATGTTTGGATGACTTAGATCACGCCTAGGACCATCGGGCAGGAACACATAAGTTCACCGTCGGCCCAACATGGGCCCCACACGGTCGGTCTCCCCAAAGGAGGAGCATAGCCTACCAAACCGTTTGGCCAAAGTTGCGCACGCGTGACTAATCCAAAACCCTAATTAGGGTTTGTGGCATTACATATATGTCGCAGTTTGATCATGACCATCCATCTTCGCCAGCTCGGATGGAGGGTATAGATATAGACTAAGGAGGTCCAGAGAGCATCAACATGATCAACGTGGGCCCACCTGCGCATGTAACCGGTCGGCCAAGGTGGACTATGGTCAGGCGTCTCGAAACGCGCGCCCAAAGATGGCATGTCGTGGCCCCCTAAAATCCTTTGGGGCAAAGGATTTCTGTCGCAAATCAGATCACGACCACTCATCTTTTCCAGACAAATTGAGTGTCCTAGATCACACCTCCGTGAGACAGAGCGGCATGGACTTGTACACCGGCAAGCCGTCTACACGCATGCCCGGTCGGTCCCACCAAAAACTTTGTCCATGCTTGATTTCGGTCAAGCTAAAGAATGATGCTTGCGCACCTCTTTAAAACCCTAAAATCCATCAACGGTTACAAACATGTGCCGCAGATCATCTCGTCCGTCCAACTTTGCCAGCTTGGTCGGACAGCCTAGGCTAAGAGTTAAACGGCCAATGATGCACCTTGGTGATCACCGTCCGTCACTCTATCATAAGGAGTGATCGGCCAAGGGATGGCCCGCCCACGTGGTCTCCAAACGATCACTCGAAGATGGTTGGGCATGCAGCTATTTTAAGACGCTTAATCCGCGCGACTTACTCCATTAAGCTTTCAAACAACGATGCTTCATACATATTGATTGTATTCGATGCATTACATGCACAAAGTATACACGATATTTCATGAATATCGATTTCCTAAATAAATCAGTTATCTAACCTAGAACCGTATGCTACTACCTGTGGGTCCCACGATCCACTCATTCGAGACATCAAGCATGTCACAAACTGGGGTATTGTTCTGGCGGTTTACAACGTGTAGCGTGCAATGCGCCATCACAAGAACGTGTTAGGAGGCATGTACGCTTAACGATGATGGGAAAAGTGGGCAAAGACGTGATCGTGTGACAATCACTTGCACGACCCCACTACTCCATCACTCCACTTTCTATGAGATGAGGTTTGCGCTCAATGACTTGTATAAATAGGTCCTTCACCTATTTCCAACACAAGACAGAGAAACCAAGTGTTGATACAACGTATCCAGAAAACACCAGAATTGATAGCTTTCATTATTGCAAGCCAGTTCATATTTCTGATACAAGTCATAAACAACCAACACCTTCACAATCTTAACACCTTCTTCGCTTCCCTCCCTAAGATCAACCCTATCTCCTTCACTTTGTGACCGAAGCAAGTATGGAACGACCATTTCTTGGTTTAGGCCAGAATTGTATAGATTGATCTCTCGAATCAAAAGCAATCCCGTGCAGTGCATTTGTTCAGGGTTTAGATTCGTTTCTCATCCACACACAGTTTTCAAAATGGTGGATCTTAGGTCTGGAGCAGTGCATTTGTTCAGGGTTTAAAACCGCAAAAACAGTTTTCACCCATAAACAATTAGCGACCACAGTGGGAGATTAATCTCTCGGTTGTGAAGTCAATTTCTTCAGTACGCAATTCAATTTTACCGATTTCAAAATGGTGGATCTTAGGTCTGGAGCATCAACCAATTCCGACGGAAATAGCGCTGAAAACACTCTTGGTGTTGATATCCAAGTCAGTGGTGTGACCGTGCAGCCTGTCGATACGATCAATGCATCTCGTGGAATCAC
This sequence comes from Papaver somniferum, assembly GCF_003573695.1. NCBI lineage: Eukaryota > Viridiplantae > Streptophyta > Magnoliopsida > Ranunculales > Papaveraceae > Papaver > Papaver somniferum. The sequence goes on along the minus strand of NC_039363.1, from coordinate 167,223,568 downwards.
GTCCTCTACCACCAACACCAGCGGAGCAGGATATATTCCATTGGGTGTGACACCTCCTATCACCAGAGCCAGAGCAGCTGCAAACCCAGGCATTTCTTCAAGTGTAACGCCTCCATCCGTCACCAGAGGCCGGTAGATCAGGAAGCGGCTTCTCTAGTGGAAAGTTTATGCAAACTTTTACACCTATCAAAGAATCAGCGAGCGGAGACGTTTGCTACAATCAACCATATAGCCCTAGACGTGCATTTAACTCCTTTGCGTCCGGAAGCCTCGAAAACACCAGAGATGTCTGTGAATAATGTCACATTTACAGAAGAAGACATGATGGCGGAAGAAGGTCATAACGGGGCCCTACACGTTACTGGACGCATCAAGGATTCAGATTTCAAAAGGTCCCTTATCGACACGGGAGCATCTTCGAATGTGATTACTCTCAAGACACTCAGAAAGGCCAAGAATCGCACAAGCAAGATCATGCGACGGCCTATCACGATGACAGACTTCGAAGGAAACCAAACCAATACGTACAGGTATGTCAATATGAATTTATCTGTAAGGCCTGTCAAATCAAAGGTGAAATTCGCAGTCATAGAAAATGAGACGCGACTACTACTTAGAAGAACGCAACGGCTTCTCTCGAGATCAGGATCGAACAACCGCCTTTTCTGCGACACCACACGTGTTGTATGGAGCAATTCAGAAATGCCTCAAAGGGTCCACATCGAGAAAGACGAAGTGAAGATTCAAGTAGCCGTTGTTCCAGTATGGAGGTAGTCGACAGCAAACAACACTAATGGAGTCCTAGAAATACACCTGCAGAGATCGCACAAGAAAAGATCCAGAACATGGCGTAATTCTGAGGATCTGTACATATACAATAACAAAGGAGGATTGGCGCATCTTTAAATTATCATAAAGGTTTCACCCGTTATGTCAACCCAAATAAGAGAAATCCCAGGACATCTTCAGATCTACTAGAGCCGACGCCTTAAGGGAGCAGCCTCAAGAAGATAACGATGTTCGCGCATCATGTCGAGAAATAATCCGAATGAATCACTCTGTCAGACGATAGTGCATGTCTATCGTGCTATGTTGGAGAATCTGTGCTTTTGGTCATCCTCTGGACTTCGTGAAGCTGTTGAATGCTCATCTACAAAAGCATCTGCCCTGCTAGAAAGAACTAGGCATGCCAGTAATGAAGAGACTCATGATGTTCGTGGAAGCATACATCACACCAACAGGCAATACAACCTTCGGCCTTCCGTAAACAGTTTCGCTGAAGCAGCAAGAGGAAAGCCACCGAGATACAACATCTTGCACGTCCAAAATCGCCAACTCAAACCCCAGTACCACATGCACGATTGCCACAATGATGAAACAAAATCCAAGATATTCTGGCTCGACGGCAGCAACATCAATGAGAGACTCTTTCAGAATTTCGTCTCCCGTAGGAGAAGTAGTTGCGTTACCAAAGGAGATTGCACCTGGGACTTAAGAGGTAGAGCTTCATCATATTTGCAGAACCTATTAGTTAAGTCATTCGCATGAAGTAACTTCCCTACTCCTCAAACACACGATCCAAAGATAATAATGGCAAAGGAGTATGATTGGGGACTGCTTAGCACTGCCCATCCCAAAGATGGTGAATTTAAAAAGATGCAAGCACGCTATAATTATGATTCCAAGATGTCCGAGGATATACTCAAGAGAGCATACGTATTGTCAAAGACCAGTGATATTCCTGGACGTCCATGAAACGCAACGCATACGAAAGGACGACCTCATGAACCTAGCATGACAATGTCTATCAAGTCGAAGGATCAGTGGATACTCGTGGGCAGGGGACTGTCTCCCTATTTTTCATTCCATGAGGAAACATCAAGGGAGATATTGGTTCCATTATTAGCTTCTCCCTTTAATAACGAGACAAGCTCTACCACTATATGAAGACTGCCAAGTTCGTGCCCGTAGCTATCACGCCTCTTCCTTCAAGTCTCTTCTGATCAATGCTGCTGCTAAGAACCGTTGTTCGTTCGTCAATACCCGTGCCCGAGCTTCACCATAGCAACAACCACTACGAACAGAGGTAATCTGAACTTCTACATATTTTATTTTCCCATGGAGAAGTAATAGAGTCACGGAGGCGAGATGGCGATATCTTGATTATGGTAAACCCACCGACCATGCAAGATAGACCATATAAATCATGCTTGGGGACTGAGGCTCAGCATGAAATTCCTTCGCCGTCAGTCAAGGACTTCTTCAATACAAGAGAGATGGTCAATCAAGGAGCATGTAATTTGCAAGGGAAAATTAAACTGAAGAACAAGCCTCTTCAATGCTCTCTTCAGAAGAAGCCTTTTCAATGCTCTCTTCATAGGAAGCCGCTTCAACGCTCGCCATAGGAAGCCGCTTAAACGCTCTCCCCATAAGAAGCCTTTTCAATGATCTCTTCAGAGGAGGACGCTTCAACGCTCTCCAGAGGAAGCCGCTTCAACGCTGTTTCCAGGATCCTCTTCGACGTTCGCTTCAGAAGCTGCTTCAACGCTCTCTCCGGGATCCGGTTTGATGTTCGCTCCATAAGCCGCTTCAATGCTCTCTCCAGAAGACGCTTCAACACGCCATCCGGAAGCTACATCAACGTTATCTTTGGGAGATGCTTCAACATCTTTTCAAAAATTGCATCAGCATCCTTTTAAGGATATTCCTCATGATAGGGCTCGTCCACATCAGAGTCGAGGATTATGATATAAACCGACATCATGCTAGGGGAACGCTTACCTGGACGCCTCTTTAACGTGACATGTTCCAAGGACAGTCCGACCCATCTCTCCTGGTAACATCTAACTTTGTCTCATAAGTTTTATTTTTATTTGTCACCATCTAATGCCTACCCCGTAATAGTGAAACCATTACGTGCTAGGCAGGGGACTTAATGTTGATGGTGGATTTTAGTTCATGGCTAAAATTGTAAAACCAAAGTAATATGCTGACATCCGGCAAAGGATAAAGCCATTTGATAAGCGATGAGCGCAGAAAACCTCTCGCCTTATTTATTTGAAGCAATTCAATAAACACACAAAATTCACCTAGAATGGTGCATGTAGCAACAATCCCAAATATTCTGTGAATTTATAGCATTATCGATTAATGCATGATTTGCTGATAGGTGCCAAATATTGCATTATTTCTTATCATTTTATTGGCACTTATCCCATTTTGCATACCATAATTCCCCCTTTTGTAATGAATTTTGTATTTTACTCTCCTCAAGGATAATTACTTAATATTGTTTAATTTTGCATTTTTAGGTACCAAATAAAGACTAGATGAGTTGCGGAGCCAAAAGAGCAAAGACACGGGAGAAAGTCGGTGGAAACTCTAGCGGAAAAGAAGTGGAGAATGTGTTATGGAAGACTAAAGGATAAAAATGGGCTTAAAAAGGAAGAAATTGTTTCTTAAAGCAGAAGTGGGCTCAGCTTATCCCAATCCCAAACTCATTTCCCAAACTCAAATCCATTTCCTAAGCCTAAATTCAAAACCCAAACCCGTTTGCCTTCTTAACCGTCAGATTGGATCCATTCCATCATCTAACGGTCGCTTCATCAGAATACATCGAGATTTGAAGTTCCTGTCTAACATCATAGTACCTAACTCCATCTTGTACCATCATTTTTGATGTATATCACATCCAACGGTCGCCCCAAACCCATTTCCATCACGCCGTTGGATCAATCCATCATCTTCTTATCCTACGGATTCCCCTCACCAATCATCAAAACTTGATGATCCCGCTCAACACCACAACACCCAAATCTATTTCACCCAAAAAAACAACCCCTAAAACCCATCGGGTTCTTCTTCTTCATCCCATCTCTTCTCTGCAGAAACCCACGCCTACGCCACCAACTCCTCCTGCCGCTTCTCCAACCACCACCAAAGCCATCAAATCCATCAACCACTATAACCCATCACTACCACCATCATTACCTACTTCCTCAACCATTTCAGCAACCTAATTCACTATTTTTTCACGCCTCTCCTCAGAAACCCTAGGCGTGTGAGATTAGTAAATTAGGTTGAGAAATAGAGCGCAATTGGAGCAACAGTTGGACGACAAGAAGCAATAGAAGCATGGGTGAAGATGATTGAGTGTTTTCAGAGATTAGGTAAGAGTTAATTTTATTTTTTTATGAAACCCTAATTCTGAAATTGGGGAATTTTAGGGTTAGTTTGTGTAACTATAAATTGAGACACTGTGTATGATATTGAGCTAGTCTAGGACACCCAAGCTCATTTTGGAGTAAAAATCAGAAGCTTACTTTCAATTTTTTGTATGCCCTGTCACTTGCAAATTTCCATGTTTAACATCACTGTTAGTAATATGCTAGAGATGTTCTTCATCTTCTAAACATCCTAGCTAGGGTTTATATGAAACCCTTAACCTGAATGCTAGGATGTTAAGCAAATTTCTCTTACTCATGCCATGCTCACTGTTTAGGATAGTTTAAGCATGTGGATGACATATTACTTTTACCTAGAATGTCAAGCATCCTAGGTAGTTAGATGCATCCTATGTATGTTTCACTTGTATTCAATTTCATGTTAGTTAGCTTTGATTAGTTGTTCTTTGAGCAGACAACTAATACTTTGCCTTGATATAGTGATTGAAGTTAAACTGTCCATCTAAGAAGCTAGAGTAGTGCAATAGCTAACATGCTAGTGTGGGTTGAGTGGTGAATTCTCAACCCCTAGTTCCCCTCTATCAAATATTCAATCACTTCATTGTTGTTTCAAAAATCTCAACTTCAATGTTTGATGTTCATGTTTAAGTTTCATTGTTAATCTTGCTTCAACTGTCAGTGTTGAATTAGTGTAGTTTTCTGTCAAAAATTCTGTTATATTTAATGTTTGATGATTAGTTTCAGCTTAATGATTAGTTGACTTTAATGTTAGTGTGAATTATTTCTTCAAGTGAATGTCCTGTTAGTTGTTGTCCTGATTAGTTAGCTTCATGTTAGTTAGTGTCCTGTTTAGTTTTGTTGTCACTGTTTAGATTTAGGTTTTAGTAGAAAAGAACAAAAAAGTTACATTTGCATCCTCCAAGTCCCTGTGGACTTTCCCTTGCTTGCTCACTAGCTATTCTTGGCCTTGTGCACTTGCAAGTATTTAGAACATAGTTTTAGGGTATCATTCCCTTGCTATCAAGTTTTTGGCGCCGCTGCCAGGGACTCGGTAGCGGTGCTGTGTAGTTTCTTTGTTTTTCTTTCTTTATTCATCAATTCCTGTCACTTGCTCATTTGCTTGCTGTTGCTCTTAGCTTGCAGCTGCACTTGCATCATTTGCTGTTAACATTTCTTGCATCTTGTCATTGCTTGCTGTTCTTGCTATCTTCTTTGTTGATCCATCTCCATACTTGCTATTGATGTTCACTGCTTGCTTGCAAAGTTGGTGCTGTTGAAGGAGCTGGTGAGACTTGTTAGCTGGTGCTGCTGCTGCTTCTTGCGAAGCCTGCTGAAGCTGTTGCTAGAATGTTGAGTAAGGATGCCAAGACAAGCCCAACTGGGCTGCAAAGAAAAGCTAAGGAAGATCCAAGCCCAACTGGGCTTTTGCAACAAACACAAAGGGACCAAAGCCCAACTGGGCTTCCCTCCAAAAATAGGTAAGCCTAACCCATGAGCTAACCCAACTGGGCCTCATTAAAATTCATTTGGGCTTGTAATAATTAAGTGTTTCTATTTTGGGATTGTAATAATTTTTATTTTTATTTTTCTTTTTTTTCTTTCTTTTTTGGGCTTGTAATTATTTGTATTGTTATTTTTTTTTCTTTCTTTTGTGGGTTTGTGATAACTTCTGTTGGGCTTCAAATTTATGAGCCCAAACCAACTTCAACCCAAACTAGGCTTAGGTCAAATAACCCAACTGGGCCTCATTTAACCCAAGTAGTGGGCTTCCCTTTTATTTTTGAAACCAAAAGTTCTAAACCCATTCAAACCAAAAGTTCCCAAGCCCAATTAAACCAAACAAAACCAAATTGATTTTCACAAATTACCCATTATAACCAAAATTTTTATAACCCATTAAACAAACTAAATTTTCAAAAAAACCTTGTAAAAGCAAATTGTGGGCCTTGTTTTCTCCATTATCTGTGGGCTTGTTATTTCATGATTAAATTGGGATATGATTGTAACCTTTAGAGACCAATCAAATAGACTAATTAGAGTCAATCCGATAGACCCAATTGACATACCCACAACTTCTGAGGAAAACACACCGGACCAACCTGAGACAATGGGAGAACCCCTTACTCTCAAGGATTACATGTACCCCACAAGGGCAAGCCAGCCCTCCTGTATTGTTTTTCCAGAAGCTAATGGTCATTATGAGCTAAAATCAAGCACAATACAAATGCTTCCTGTGTTTAGAGGAGTAGACAATGAAAACCCTTACCATCACGTGAGAGAATTTGAGGAGATATGTGGAACTATACGTTTCACTCAAATGTCCGACGAGACCCTAAAGTTAAGGCTATTTCCTTTCTCTTTGAAGGAAAAAGACAAGGCCTGGCTGTATGCTTTACAGCCACAATCCATCATGACATGGGACGACCTCACAAAGGAGTTTTTCAAAAAAATCTTCCCAAATCACAAGACTGCGACAATTCTTCAAAGTCTGAATAGCTTTGTGCAATTGGAGGGTGAAACCTTAGCTAGATACCTGGAGAGATTCAATGAATTATTGCTCCAATGTCCCCACCATGGTTTAAAAAAATGGAGACTTGTGCAAATTTTGTATGAGGGTCTAGATGTGTCCACCCGAACAACTGTAGAGTCAATGTGCAATGGGCTATTCGTAAACAAAACTGTTGATGCGTCTTGGGACTTCTTAATTGAAGTAGCTGAGAAGACTCAACAGTGGGAACCCATTCGTGAACCCAGGAATACTACACCTGTAGCTAAGGTTCATAGGATTGAGTCAGATTTTGAGGGAAGTGCAAAAATCGCATCATTAGTTAGGAGAATAGAAGAGTTAGAGATGCAGAAAAATATCAAACCTTCTAACAATACTCTCTGTGAACATGTCGAAATGCCCGTATGTGCTGCTTGTCATGATCCCGACCATCAACTCAGTAACTGCCCAGATTTGCTTGCACTCCAGTAATCTAGGCTTGAGCAAGCACACGCTATGTTTCAAAAACAAGAGCACAACCCCTATTCTCAGACCTACAATCCAGGATGGAGAAACCACCCAAACTTTTCATGGTCCAAAGGCCTTGTTCAAGGAGGACCATCTCAACCCAATCAAATCTATCAAAACAATCAAGGCTATCAATACCCTAGAAATCCTCAGCAGCAGTCGCACCCTCAATACACTGCTGAAAAGAAATTGTCTAGCATTGAAGAGAGTATCAATCAGTTGACCCAACATCTGATGAAAAATGAGAAAGCGACTGATCAGCGAGTCTCCGCTCTAGAACTACAGATGGGTCAAATTTGCGATGCACTGAATAAAGAGAAAAGGGTAAACTTCCTAGCTAACCCCAACAAAATCCAAAGAGGATATTTCAAGCAGGCACATCATCTTGCGAAGAAACCTCACACGATCAAGTCCATTCCATCACCACTCTCCGAAGTGGTAAGATTGTTGAGAACAATATAGGCATGCCACCAACAAATGAATCTGAGCCAAACTTAGCACTGCCTACACCACCAAAGGAAACCTCCGGTTTAGAAAAAGAGTCCGAGCACATTAGTGAAGCCGACAATCCCACTGTTGTGAATGTCCCTCTACCTCCTAATGCTCCTGTTGCTCCATATCCTCAGAGGTTAGTTCGCCAACAGATAAGCACCCACTACAATGAGATGTGAGAAATGTTCAAAAGAGTCAACATCAACATTCCTTTTCTTGAGGCAATCAAGCAAATCCCTTCATATGCCAAATTCCTCAAAGAATTGTGTACTCAAAAGCGCAAGCTTAATGTGCACAAACGTGCTTTCTTAGCTGAACATGTGAGTTCCATCATTCTGAACAAAACTCCACCCAAGTTTAAGGACCCAGGCTGTCCAACAATCTCTTGCACTATCGGAGAACACACGATCAATAGAGCTTTATTAGATCTAGGTGCAAGTGTGAACCTCCTGCCATATTCTGTTTATGTGCAGTTAGGTCTTGGAGAGTTGAAACCAACACCCATAACTCTCCAATTGGCGGACCGATCCGTCAAAGTTCCTCGTGGAGTGGTAGAAGATGTTTTGATTAAGGTTGAAAAATTCTATTTCCCTGTAGACTTCATTTTCTTAGACACTCAACCTGTACAAAACCCAGACTGTCACATTTCTGTCATTTTAGGACGTCCTTTCTTGGCGACGTCCAATGCGATCATTAACTGTCGGAATGGAGTGTTGAAACTATCTTTTGGAAACATGACTGTAGAATTGAATGCGTTTAATGTTAGTCAACATCATATGAGTCTTGATGATGAAGATGTACATGAGATTAATATGATGGAGAGTTTGATCCAAGATTCACTGACTAGCATTTTATCAGTAGATCCCTTGCAAGCATGTCTGGAAGAAGTTGACTTGGAGTTGTATGATGATGAATACATTGGTGAAGTCCAATCTTTGCTCGAATCTGTACCTCATATGGACATCACTGAATGGCAGACTAAAGTGGAACAACTCTCACTTTCTGAGAAGTCTGTTATATCTTCGGATGAGTCTCCTAAGGCCAAGCAGGAATTGAAACCATTACATGATACTTTGAAGTATGCATTTCTAGGTCCTTCTGATACTTTACCTGTTATCATTTCTTCACGATTAAACATAGAACAGGAAAACAAGCTTTTAGAAGTACTTGAGGAGCAGAAAGAAGCCTTAGGATGGACCATCTCAGATCTCAAAGGAATAAGTCCCACCATTTGCATGCACCACATTAATCTTGAAGAGAATGCCAAACCATCTAGGGAAATGCAAAGGAGACTTAATCCTAACATTAGAGACGTTTTTAAGAGTGAGATCTTGAAGCTACTTGATGCGGGTATCATATATCTGATTTCAGATAGTAAATGGGTTAGTCCCATTCAAGTTGTGCCTAAGAAGTCAGGCATTACTGTAGTTCGGAACGAAAATAATGAGTTAGTCCCTTCACGTACAACCATAGGATGGCGAGTATGTATCGACTACAGGAAGTTGAACACAGTAACAAGAAAAGATCACTTCCCCCTTCCCTTCATAGACCAAATGCTAGAACGTGTGTCTGGACACAGTCACTACTGTTTTCTAGATGGCTTTTCCGGTTATAACCAAATTCATATTGCACCGGAAGATCAGGAAAAAACTACATTCACGTGTCCATTTGGGACATTTGCTTTTAGACGTATGCCCTTCGGGTTGTGTAATGCACCTGCTACTTTTCAGCGTTGCATGATGAGCATTTTTTCAGACATGATAGATAGTTTTCTCGAGATATTTATGGATGATTTCTCTGTGTTTGGTTCCTCTTTTGACGAATGTTTGGACCATCTGGTCCTTGTGCTATCTAGATGTAAGCAAAAGAATCTGATTTTAAACTGGGAAAAATGCCACTTTATGGTGAACTCCGGCATAGTTCTAGGACACATCGTCTCAGAAAAAGGAATTGAAGTAGATAAAGCTAAAGTCAACCTCATTCAACATTTACCACAACCCCACTCTGTGAAGGAGATTCGATCATTTTTAGGTCACGCTGGTTTCTACCGGCGATTCATCAAAAACTTTAGCCAAATCTCAAGACCTTTGTGTAATCTACTTGCCAAAGATGTTGTCTTTAACTTCGATTCTGCTTGTGTGAAGGCGTGGGAAGAACTCAAGACTCTCATTACCTCAGCTCCTATTGTCCAACCACCCGACTGGAAACTACCGTTCGAACTCATGTGTGATGCCTTTGATTATGCCGTTGGCGCTGTTTTAGGACAGCGTGTTGATAGACTACCATATGTGATATACTATGCTAGTAAAACTCTTAATGATGCCCAACTCAATTATACGACTACCGAGAAGGAGTTACTTGCCTTGGTATTTGCATTAGACAAGTTTAGATCTTATTTGATAGGATCTAAGATCATCATATACACTGACCATGCGGCTTTGAGGTTCCTTCTTTCTAAGAAGGATGCTAAAGCTCGCCTTATTCGATGGATACTCTTATTACAGGAATTCGACATCGAAATCCGTGATAAGAAAGGTTGTGAGAATGTGGTTGCTGATCACTTGTCCCGATTAACTAGTGAGTCTAGTGATGAATCTGCGCTGATTAGAGAATCGTTCCCTGATGAACAATTGATGTATGTGTCAAACCTTCCTTGGTTTGCCGACATTGTTAACTACCTTGCTACAGGTAGAATTCCCTCACATTGGTCGAGACAAGACCGCTCCAAGTTCTTGGCTGAAGTTAAAAATTTCCTTTGGGACGACCCATATTTGTTTAAGTACTGCCGAGACCAAATCATTAGGAGATGTGTACCCGACATGGAACAGAAAGATGTGATATCATTCTGTCATGACCAAGCATGTGGAGGGCAATTCAGTGCCAAGAAAACCGCTGCAAAGATCTTGCAGTGTGGGTTTTACTGGCCATCGTTGTTTAGAGACTACCATGAGTATTGTATTGCTTGTGAGCGCTGTCAGAAGCTAGGAAATATCTCGAGGAGAAACATGATGTCGTTGAATCCGATTTTGATCGTTGAGCTATTTGATGTATGGGGGATTGACTTCATGGGTCCATTTCCTACTTCGGAAGGAAAATTATACATCCTAGTTGTTGTTGATTACGTTTCGAAGTGGGTTGAATCTGTTGCAACCAAGACAAATGACCACAAGGTGGTACTCTCATTTCTGAAGGAGAACATATTTTCACGTCTTGGTACCCCTAAAGCTACAATCAGTGACGGTGGTTCGCATTTCTGTAACAAGTACTTTGAGTCTTTAGTACGCAAGTATGGCATAACCCACAAGGTTGCAACTCCGTACCACCCTCAGACAAGTGGACAAGTAGAAGTTTTTAATAGGGAGATTAAGCACATTCTGGAGAAGACGGTCAACCCGTCAAGGAAAGATTGGTCATTGAGATTGAATGATGCTTTGTGGGCCTATAGAACAGCTTATAAGACAGCAATTGGCATGTCCCCTTATCGTCTGGTGTATGGAAAGCCATGTCATCTTCCTGTGGAATTAGAACATCGAGCTTACTGGGCTATCAAGAAACTTAACTTTTCTCTCGACAAGGCGGGCGCTCAACGGAAACTTCAACTCAATGAGTTAGAAGAATTGAGGAATTAGGCTTATGACAGTGCCAAGCTGTATAAGCAAAAGATGAAGTTGTTTCATGATAAGCGTATTCTGCGCAAGTCTTTCACGCCGGGTCAGAAAGTTTTGTTATACGACTTTCGGTTGCATCTTTTTCCAGGAAAATTGCGGTCCAGATGGACCGGCCCGTTCCTAGTATGCACGGTATTCCCTCATGGAGCTGTGGAACTTGAAGATGTCCCAGACAAGAACATTTTCAAAGTGAACGGGCAGCGATTGAAACCGTTCCTTGAACCACTTCCCCCTGACATTGAGACGACCAATCTGGAGGATCCCATCTATGTGGCCTGATTGGTCCATCCTTGTACATAAACCAGGTTGAACATTCCATTTTATTTCTCCTTTTCTGTACAATTCTTTCTTCTGCACTTTTTAAACATTGAGGACATTGTTTAATTTAGGTTTAGGGGTGATGATCACTACATACCCTTATAACATGCTATAATTGAAAACAGAACTCTTTCTTTTTGGAAAAAAAAAATGAAAAAATCAAAATTAAAAATTAAAAAATTTGAAAAAAAACATAATAATGGAGCTCATTTACCTTGAAATGTTGACTCTTGTGCATGTATGTAAACATAAGGATTCTTAGTCTAGATATTTAGGCACCCTGATTCTAGCACAATTCACATCGTGATAAGAAATTCGCACACGCACGATCTACCAATACATGTATAGCCTCAACCTTGAGGTGTTCTATCGGAAATTTTAGTTGCCAATCACTTTAGAATACTGAACGAGACTTGACTAGCTTGTTCTTTGGTTGGTTGGGATAGAAGGTGGAGGTTACGTTATGAAAAACAACCATCGAATTTAACTAGGTGCATCAAAAAGAGCTACCTCTTGCTAAGAGTCATGTAATTTTTTGTTTCCTCTTGTATATGTATCAAAAGTGTTACCATGTGGAAAAAAAAAAGAAAAAAAAAATGATGTATATATTCAGAAAAATATCAAAAAAAAAAAATCAAGTATTTATCAATTTCATATGTGTCATGTAAAGACAATAGTTCTCTCTTGTTCCAAAAATAAAAGAGAGTAGTCAATGTAAATAAGAGTCATGTAAAGAGTCATCTTTTGTGTTTTTGTGTTATAAGCAAGGAAGGGTTATGCCATTGATGTACAACGCGAGTAATTGTGAAATACCTCCAACTCATTCACAATTCTCGTAAAGTCCGGACAGCTAGCTAGATTTCGACCTCGTTTCTTAGCCTGAGAAACTATCTCTTGGTGATTAGTAGTCATAACATCCGATCTTTCTTTACACATGTGTAGATACACTTTACACTCTTATCACATGTCTTTATTTATTATCAGTGCTAGGATTGTGCCTTTGATAGATAGATTGACATCTCCATTTTGTTGTGAGCTTCTACTGTCTTGCACATGTCACATTTCATGGAATCTGAGCTTATATTTTGTCCTAGAACTTTGTAGGTACGTTCTAAGCAAACCTTCACGAGACTTCAACTCGTCCACTAGGGACACTTAGTGGTTCAAAAGGCTTATTGCATTCGCTAAATGCAATCGAGAGACCAGCGACAGTGGTATAATTAGGATTTCCTTAGTTTCTGTTTTACTTGAGGACAAGTAAAATTCAGGTTTAGGGGTATTTGATAGGTGCCAAATATTGCATTATTTCTTATCATTTTATTGGCACTTATCCCATTTTGCATACCATAATTCCCCCTTTTGTAATGAATTTTGTATTTTACTCTCCTCAAGGATAATTACTTAATATTGTTTAATTTTGCATTTTTAGGTACCAAATAAAGACTAGATGAGTTGCGGAGCCAAAAGAGCAAAGACACGGGAGAAAGCCGGTGGAAACTCTAGCGGAAAAGAAGTGAAGAATGTGTTATGGAAGACTCAAGGATAAAAATGGGCTTAAAAAGGAAGAAATTGTTCTTAAAGAAGAAGTGGGCTCAGCTTATCCCAAGCCCAAACTCATTTCCCAAACTCAAATCCATTTCCTAAGCCTAAATTCAAAACCCAAGCCCGTTTCCCTTCTTAACCGTCAGATTGGATCCATTCCATGATCTAACGGTCGCTTCATCAGAGTACATCGAGCCTTGAAGTTCCTGTCTAACATCATAGTACCTAACTCCATCTTGGACCGTCAGTTTTGATGTATATCACATCCAACGGTCGCCCCAAACACATTTCCATCGCGCCGTTGGATCAATCCATCATCTTCTCATCCTACGGATTCCCCTCACCAATCATCAAAACTTGATGATCCCGCTCAACATCACAACACCCAAATCTATTTCACCCAAAACAAACAACCCCTAAAACCCATCGGGTTCTTCTTCTTCATCCCATCTCTTCTCTGCAGAAACCCACGCCTCCGCCACCAACTCCTTCTGCCGCTTCTCCAACCACCACCAAAGCCATCAAATCCATCAACCACTATAACCCATCACTACCACCATCATTACCTACTTCCTCAACCATTTCAGCAACCTAATTCACTATTTTTTCACGCCTCTCCTCAGAAACCCTAGGCGTGTGAGATTAGTAAATTAGGTTGAGAAATAGAGCGCAATTGGAGCAACAGTTGGACGACAAGAAGCAATAGAAGCATGGGTGAAGATGATTGAGTGTTTTCAGAGATTAGGTAAGAGTTAATTTTATTTTTTATGAAACCCTAATTCTGAAATTGGGGATTTTTAGGGCTAGTTTGTGTAACTATAAATTGAGACACTGTGTATGATGTTGAGCTAGTCTGGGATACCCAAGCTCATTTTGGAGTAAAAATCAGAAGCTTACTTTCAATTTTTTGTATGCCCTGTCACTTGCAAATTTCCATGTTTAACATCACTGTTAGTAATATGCTAGAGATGTTCTTCATCTTCTAAACATCCTAGCTAGGGTTTAGATGAAACCCTTAGCCTGAATGCTAGGATGTTAAGCAAATTGCTCTTACTCATGCCATGCTCATTGTTTAGTATAGTTTAAGCATGTGGATGACATATTACTTTCACCTAGAATGTCAAGCATCCCAGGTAGTTAGATGCATCCTATGTATGTTTCACTTGCATTCAATTTCATGTTAGTTAGCTTTGATTAGTTGTTCTTTGAGCAGAAAAATAATACTTTGCCTTGATATAGTGATTGAAGTTAAACTGTCCATCTAAGAAGCTAGAGTAGTGCAATAGCTAACATGCTAGTGTGGGTTGAGTGGTGAATTCTCAAGCCCTAGTTCCCCTCTATCAAATATTCAATCACTTCATTGTTGTTTCAAAAATCTCAACTTCAATGTTTGTTGTTCATGTTTAAGTTTCATTGTTAATCTTGCTTCAACTGTCAGTGTTGAATTAGTGTAGTTTTCTGTCAAAAATTCTGTTATATTTAATGTTTGATGATTAGTTTCAGCTTAATGATTAGTTGACTTTAATGTTAGTGTGAATTATTTCTTCAAGTGAATGTCCTGTTAGTTGTTGTCCTGATTAGTTAGCTTCATGTTAGTTAGTGTCCTGTTTAGTTTTGTTGTCACTGTTTAGATTTAGGTTTTAGTAGAAAAGAACAAAAAAGTTACATTTGCATCCTCCAAGTCCCTGTGGACTTTCCCTTGCTTGCTCACTAGCTATTCTTGGCCTTGTGCACTTGCAAGTAGTTAGAACATAATTTTAGGGTATCATTCCCTTGCTATCATTTTCCTAGTATTTCCTATGTTGTTCCTCGCCGGACTCTCATTATTAACATGACATGACGACTGAGTGTTCACTCTCAGCAGAGTAACATGAATCTCCAAGTGCCAATTTCGAGACATGCATGAAATACCCGTACATGCTACATCACTCTCTGACAAAGAAAACTTCGAATCGATGCGCTTTCAGCTCGATCGAACGCATTTAATTTCCTTGAGGGAAATCTGGACTATCCATATCAGTCTTAGAAACGATTGCAGCCATACAAGTTGGCCGCGCAATCTAACAAGCCTAGCCAAACCCTAGAAAGAGTAGGTGATTGACGTGATGACCACTGACGGGCCCACTTATGCCATAGCCGGTCGAACATCACACGAATTCCTCCCATCACGTCAAACGCCAGCCCTAAAATAGGGTGGTTGCGCTGCTTTGGAAGAAGATCGACGAGCTTAGACTGTTCGAGGCAGTCTTAAAATCATCATGACCATCCAACTTCACCAGCCTGGTTGGACGGCTCAGATCATCCCGCGAATGGTCAGTGAAGCGCCAATGCACACATTGGCGGGCCCACTCCTCACCCACCTGATCGGTTTTCTCACGACCTAGCCCTAGAGCAATGAACGCTTGCTCAAAGTGTGGCTGACGAGATGCTTAAAGGGTCGTGGAAATCCCACTAGCGTCTTAAATCGATCACAACCATCCAACTTCGCTAGCATGTTTGGATGGCTTAAATCACTGATAGACACATTTATGTGTCTATTTTGTTGTCAATGTTCTGTATTGTTAGACTCGATTAAATACTTATTGTGTTATTTTATGTTTTTGTAGATGTTTTTGGAAAAATAAGCTCTTGCGGCGAAATTGGCTCGAAAAGTGGTGTTTTACACCCCAGGATAGAGACTAAAAACACCCCAGAAATGCGCCGGAGGAACCCAGAAAAAATGCTGGAAACACCCCAGAAAAGAAAAACGTAGATAAACTTCTATGTTATTTTTGGTATATGAAAAACCCATTGAATTCGGCTAGAAAATAAAAAACTAGCAGAACCTCGAGTTAGGAAATTAACAATAATCCTATCCAAACTTGTATATATGTTAAAGAATGAACAATCCATTGAAATCGGCTATGGAAAAAGCCTAGTCGAACCTCTATATTGTTTTTATATATGAACAACTCATTAAATTTGGCTAGAAAAAAAACTAGCCGAACTTGGTTAAGGGAAAAAAAGATCTAGTCGAATCAAACCTAATAATCAAAAAAATTTAAGCTTGTTGCTCGGCTGCCAACCTAAGGTTCTTTTATTTGATAAATTTTAATATATTAAAAAAAATAATTAAATAATATAAAGGCAACTTGGCCATTAACCAAAATATGTGGATAAGGTATGTTGAGTTTTACTTCATAATGACCTACCAAAAATTAAGGAATGTGTAGTGTACTGATGTACAACTACAAGTAATTGATCAACTATAACCAGCAGCAAGCTGCTTTCTCTCTGCAAGCAGAGCCTAACCTTCAAAATTGAAAGCAAATTGGTTTTTCATTAATGAAATTAGGGTCTTACAATGATTGGGTATTTAACTCGCCAATCTGAGAAGAAGGCATTAACGGACCTGATTACATCAATGAAGAAAAAGAGAAAGAAAACGGTACTTGAGGAAATAAAGTTATTACACAGCTGACAACTCGTGTCCACTCTAGCTAGATCGGTGAGTCATAATTCCTGGCTCAGTCGAGTGACCCGATTTACAGTCATGGGAACATGACAATGCCCCTCCCTTTAAATATCCTTGTACTCAAGGATGAAGTCTGGAAATTGAGCATGTATGTGAGCGGTGTCTTCCCATGTAGCATCTGTTGCAGTAGAGTTAGACCGGCGTATGAGTACCTGGGGGATAAATTGGTTACCTCTGAGAGTAAGACGAGTGTCCAACACAACCACTGGTTCAACAACAAAATGACCATTATCATCCACCACAGGCAAGAATGATAGAGTAGAAGCTTTGAGGCCAATGTGTTTCTTAAGTTGAGACACATGGAAGACAGGGTGGATGCGAGACCCAACTGGTAACTGCAATTTATAAGCCACTTCACCAACTCTTTTCAACACTGGAAAGGGGCCAAAGTATTTGGCAGAGAGCTTGCAATTATTTCTGATTACAACTGAAGATTGTCGATATGGTTGAAGTTTAAGAAAGACCATGTCTCGCACTGCAAATTCTCTATCTATGCACTTCTTATCTGCAAAAAAAATCATTCTAACTTGTGCCTTTGCTAAATCTTCTTTTAGGAGTTTCAACATAATATCTCTCTCCTTCAGGTAACTTTCTACAGATGCAACTGAAGTAGTAACCATAATGGGAAAGATGAGATGAGGAGGTTGATAACCATACAAGGCTTCAAAGGGTGACATCTTCAGACTAGAATGGTAGTTTTTGTTGAACCACCATTCAGCAAGAGCTAACCACTGTGTCCATTATTTGGGGTTAGAGCTAGTTATACACCTGAGATACTGATCTACACAGGAATTAGTTCTCTCAATTTGCCCGTCTGTTTGTGGATGATAAGCAGTGGAGAGATTGAGTGTTGTGCCTAAGGACTTGAACAAGGCCTACCAAAAATGACTTACAAATATTTTGTCTCTGTCACTGACTATTGAACTGGGTAAGCCATGAAGCTTGAATATGTTATTGAGAAATTCCTTAGCAACTGACACAGCTGTGAAGGGGTGGCTTAATTGAATGAAGTGGCTATATTTTTTTAGTCTATCCACAATGACTAAGATGACACTCTTCCTATTGGATATAAGGAGTCCTTCAATAAAATCCATGGAAATATCCTGCCATGCCTTTTCTGGAATTGGTAAAGGTTGTAAAAGACCACTAGGAAAAGAAGTAGTGCCTTTGTTACATTGACACACTTCACAAGTGGATACAAATTGCATAATATCATGTTTCATTTTTGGCCAGAAGAAATGAGATTTGGCTCGATGATAAGTACCTAGCATGCCTGAATGTCCTCCAACGGAAGAGGAGTGTAAATATTGTAGAATGGAGTTTCAGATATCATTACCTGAGCCAATGTATAATCTGCCCTTGAATCTCAGTATGCCTTGTGAATAAGAAAATTTTAGCTGATCTGGAGAAATAAGTAATGATGCAATATGTTGTTGAACCACAGAGTCAACTTCGTAACTGGATATGATGTCTTGTGTCCACTGAGGAGTGCTCAAAGATAGTGCATTGCAGTCTGCAGAGATGGCTGGAAGCCTGGATAGAGCATCAGCAACTACATTGTCTTGACCCTTTTTATATTTGATGACATAATCAAAGCCCATCAACTTAACCAGCCATTTTTGTTGTAAGGAAGTGGAGAGTCTTTGGTCCATGAGATGTTGTAAGCTTTGGTGATCAGTATTGATGACGAATTTACTATGAGAAAGGTAGTACTTCCATTTTTGCACTGCCATGAAAATGGCTAAAAATTCCCTTTCATAGGTGGACAATGCTAAAGCTTTAGAACCCAGAGCTTTACTGTAAAAAGAAATTGGTCTTCCTTCTTGCATAAGTACTGCTCCCACTCCTCTGTCACATGCATCTGTTTCTAGTATAAGATGCTTTGTAAAATCAGGTAATGCCAATACTGGGGCCCTTGTCATTGCATTTTTGAGAGTCTTGGAGGCTTCATGTGCTGAGGGAGACCAATGAAATACATCTTTCTTAAGCATATCAGTAAGAGGTTTAGAGATGGTACCATAATTTTTGACAAATCTTCTATAATAACCTGTGAGGCCCAAGAATCCCCTCAGCTGTCTCAAGTTTGTAGGTAGTGGCCAAGATTGCATAGCAGAAATTTTGTCAGGATCAGCAGCTACTCCATCTGCAGAAATGAGATGTCCCAAATATTCTAGCTGAGGTTGAGCAAAGACACATTTAGATAGTTTAGCATATAAGGAATGTTGTCTGAGGAGTGTAAAGATCTGTTGTAGGTGCTTAACATGCTCTGCCAAAGAAGAACTGTAAACCAAGATATCACCAAAATAAACCAAAACAAATTTCCTAAGAAATGGTTGAAAGATGTCATTCATTAAGGCCTGAAATGTAGCAGGAGCATTTGTAAGGCCAAATGGCATGACTCTGAACTCATAATGGCCATGGTGAGTTATTAATGTTGTTTTGAAAATATCATGACCAAATACCCTTATTTGGTGATAGCCAGATCTTAAGTCAATTTTGGTGAAGATAACATCTCTTTTGAGTTCATCCAGCAACTCATCAATCAAAGGAATGAGAAATTTATCTTTAACAGTCAACTCATTGAGCTTCCTTTAATCAACACAGAACCTCTATGTACCATCTTTCTTCTTCACAAGTAGAATAGGAGAAGCAAAAGGACTATTACTATGCTGAATAAGGCCTGAAGAGATCATTTCCTGAACCATTTTCTCCACTATAGATTTATGGATATAAGGGCATTTATAGGGTCTTTGGGAAGTTGGTAATAAATCTGGTTTAAGTGGAATTTTATGATCCAATGTTCTATATGGAGGAAGTGTAGTAGGTTCTGTAAATATATCAGAGAAAGAGTCCAAAACTTCCTTTACTGGAGTAGGTATGGAAGTAGGGGTTTTAGTAGAAATAAAAAAGAACTGACCAATTAATGGTGGGGTGTTACTTTTGATAAACTTCCTCAAGGAAGAGCCAGAAATAATGCTAAGGGAAGGTTTATAAGGACTTCCCTGAAGTGTGATGTAGCTACCATGATGCATAAAAGAAATCTGCAGCTGAGCAAAGTTGAAAGTGATGTCTCCCAATTGTTGTAGCCAATATGCTCCCAATACCATATCAAAACCCCCTAATGGTAAGACTCTTAAATTAGAACAAAAGTTATAGCCCTGCAAATCCAAATGTAGGTTTTGACATATGCCTTTGCTAATGAGATTATCCCCATTTGCCACAGTAACTAACATTAGACCTGTTGGAGAAGCATGAATGCAAAGTTTGTCACAAGTGATGAATCAATGAAGCTGTGAGTTCTACCAGTGTCAACTAGAACCATGATGGGGTGCCTGTGCAAGTGGCCTGTAATTCTAATGGTGTCATAAACAACATTCCCTATTAAAGCATGGATAGATATCTCAATAGGAGAATCATAAGAGGAAGGAGAGGCAACAGTGGAATTATCAGTGCTCAGTTGTTCTTGTTCCTCTGCTTCTTCATCAGAAATTAACATAAAAAGTTGTTGAGTTTTGCATCTATGGCCCTGCCTATAGAACTCATCACAATTATAACATAAGCCCTTATCTTTCCTCACCTGCATTTGGGCATGAGTAAGCCTTTTGATTGGAGGAAATGGATTATCAGGTGGATTTTTTGTTGGTGTGGTAGGATGTGTCACTATGGGAGTAGTGGATGAGTTCTGTGTTCGAGAAGAGAAAAATGGCTTAATAGAGAAAGGCGGGTGAGAAACAGAAAGTGGTGTGGGTGTAAAGGGTCTAGAGAATGATTTGATGGGATTTGGTTGATGGTGAAATGAAGCTTGTTGCATCCTTGCTAAGAAAAAAGCCTCAGAAGTAGTTTCAGGTTTGAACATCTTCACAGTATTACGTATGTCATCTTTCAAACCACTAATAAAACTGAGGGTATAAAAACTCTCGGGTAATGAAGGATTGTTAGAAACCATAAAGCCCTTGTAATGTTCCCATTGATCAAAGTACTCTTCTACAGTTGTAGTTTGAGCTAATTTGTTGAAACTACCCACATAATTGTCCTGAGCAATATCTTCAAATCGAATGCATAAATCACGATCAAAATCACTCCATTGGATAGATTCTTTACCTTGTTGGTAGTTTAACCACCAAGAATCAACCTTAGGGTCGAAGTGAATTGCAACCATGTCAACTTGATCTTCAGCAGTGTGAAACACAGAATATCGTTCACATTTAAGATCCCAACTGAGAGGAGTATAACCATTAAATCGTGGAAAATCAACCTTCGGTGTACGAGAGAACTTACTGGGTCGAGCAGATAAGGTTTTGATAATATGTCGAAATCCATTGACAGAACGAATTGAAGCTTCTGTATCATCATCATTATGTGGATATGGTGGTAGATCAGATTGTGATTGGTGATTTTCTTTTAGAAGATTAAGAAGGATACCTAGTTGTGATTCAACATTAGAACCCGATGTTTTCAAAGCAGCGATGTCCGATTCGATAGTGGAGATGGATTAAGTGTGTTGATTCACTGTGACAGTGAGATATGCAATTTTTTGTTTGGTGGCCATGGATACAGATGCCAGGAAGGAAGTCTGATACCAATTGTAGTGTACTGATGTACAACTACAAGTAATTGATCAACTATAACCAGCAACAATCTGCTTTCTCACTGCAAGCAGAGCCTAACCTTCAAAATTGAAAGCAAATTGGTTTTTCATTAATGAAATTAGGGTATTACAATGATTGGGTATTTAACTCGCCAATCTGAGAAGAAGGCATTAACGACCCTGATTACATCAATGAAGAAAAAGAGAAAGAAAACGGTACTCGAGGAAATAAAGTTATTACATAGCTGACAACTCGTGTCCGCTCTAGATAGCTCGGTGATTCATAATGCCTGGCTCAGTCGAGTGACCCGGTTCACAGTCATGGGAACATGACAGAATGGTCCCCTTCAAAATTTTCATGGCGCCAAGAAAATCATTTTTAATATAACGATGTTAATTTGTCCCATAAATAGTATGGATTATATAAGCAAGCTCAACATTTCCACACAATCATAAAGGGGAAACAACCTCCATTTTTTTCCTGATAAAAAAAAAACAAAAAACAAAAAATATCTGGCATTTTTAGTGGGGACCCAAAAGGAATTAGGGGCGACTAATAAAACAAAATAGGGTCAGTATGAAGTAAAAGGAACTCACCCGTTATCTACACAATTTTCGTATTGGCTAATATGCGCTTGATTAATTAGTGATAATCGGTAGTTAATTAGTGATAATCGATAATTAACGTTTATATAGTTAGTGTTAGGAAAATTATTTGAGTTATCGAGAAGGTTTTAGAGTAGAAGAAGAAAAAAAGTGGGAGAAAACCATTTTTTCTTAAATCGATAACAAACATGGATGAGTATGAAGAAGAAGGTGATAAACATCATGAAGAACATAATGTTGAAGGTTCAATACCATTCAGAGATGATGACAATTTGGGGTATTTTTTGAATGATCCAATTCTTTGTGGTGAAGAAGCCCTAGACGAAGATTTCATGGAAGAAAACGAAGAATCACACGAGATCGAAGTAATGGATCAAAATACAAGTATTGTGTTAAGAAACTCAAATATCCATTTTGTATGTGGTTGTTAGCCAAAAAATTTGACCTTTGCATGCATTGAATGCCACGACCTACCCAGAATCGGTAGTTCCAAGTATCAATTTTTCATAACCGGTAGTTATGTAAAATAAAGTAGCTACCGATTATAAAAGTATCCCCAAGACGAATTTCTCCAAACTTATAAAACTTGGTTTGTTTTATCTTTTACAATTGGTAGTGTAGTAAAATGATTTATCTACCGATTGTATTAGTCGCCCCAATTTTTTTTTTCCAAACTCATATAATTTGTAATTCTTCATCTTTCGCAATCGGTAGTGTATTAATATTTACATCTACCGATTAAACATGTCGCCGCAAAAAATAAATTTGGCCAAACTTAATAAATTTCGATTATGCGAACTTTGTAGTTGATAAATTCATTTATCTTTCGATCATTGATGTCGCCCCAGAAGTGAATTTACTTCAAAATTTTAACCATCATAACTCATTGGTTGTATTTTGTTTATATCTATCAACCGATTAGTGTACAATCAGTTGTAAAACGACATTTTATACCTCCAATGTTACTTGTTTTTGTTTACAATAAACTCGTCAACATTTCTATGTGAAATCGGTTGTCTTGTGATGGTATTGTCAATGATGTTGTAGTAAAGGGTTCGTTGAGGCTTGTGAAGGCAATGAATTCTAGACTTAATAGAACTTAAAAATATAGAAAACTTAACTCAAAATTGATTTCAAGTGATTGGAAAATAACCAAGACACTAGAATCCACTATTACACATGAATGATGTCAAATATTTCATAACTCTAATTATCCTTTTAATCCTTTATTTCTTAATCCACAAGTAATCAAACATATTCTCAAAAATTAATTGTATCCCCTAAGCATAGATTATCTAACCAAAGCATAACCTATCTAATTGAATCACAACTAATGAAGAAATTATGTAAGCTTTTAAGAACTCTGCAAAAGCAGTGATTGAGTGAATTATAATTAAATATTATAGAAAATGAAATAGTTACCCATTTTTCATGTGTGAATAGCTTCATCCATTGCCTTGGTTACGAGAGAATTAGCCGCTCATCATGTTGGAAACACGCTCAAAAGTTGAGTTCATTTATGCTTAAAGGGTTACAAATGATGAATAAGGGAGAATTATAATAAAAATCTTTGCAACGCTTATAACTGTTGCAAAAACCGTTACAAAGAGCCCTACTGTTGTTGTTGCGTTTTTAAGTCTGCCTGTAAACTGCGACCCACAGAATGAGTTGCTGTCACTGTTCAAAAACGACTGCTGGTGCAGGTCCGTTCTTCGTGTTCTTCAGTTTTGCAGCAGCAAAAATGGAAGCTCTGCAAATTTGATTTTTCGCTATGTGGTGCTCTTTTTCTTTCCCAATCTCTCCGTCTCACTTCTCTATGATCCCCTCACCCTATATATACTCAACAGCAGCAAAATATCACGCCATAACTCTCACAAATTTTCATTAAACTCGGCAGTGAAGAAAAATATTCTAGGAATATTTTCTTCCCTATTTTTAGCTTCTCACGTGTTTCTACAGCTGCAAAATCTCCTCATTTATATTCTTCACGGTCCAGAGTGTTGCTAGAGTCATCATACACGAGTAGAGCACGCATAAATCTTCCAAAACCCGTGAACTATTCTTCTCATGCACGGGCAGCCCTGATTCCTTGTCACGGATTTTCCATCCAAATTTGATCGAAACAAACACCCATACCAGCTCTTTTATAATATATCACAACTACCCATGAAGTTTCAGCCCTTTAGTCCACCTAGAACATCTTCAAATTTCGATCAAAACATTCTCAGAGAGCTGCCACATTTTTCCCGCCAATTTTTAAGTTTCAAATGAAGAAGATGGTGTCCCCCTAACCAGCTGTGGGGTGCGAATAACAGCTGCCTTTTTGGGGTGCCCCTTATCCAAATCTGGGCTCCGTATAACAAGTGTCCTTCGGGGGGTGTTCCGAGTGATTTTTCGAGCCGATTTTTCCAACAATATTTATTTTCCAAAAATACCTAAAAATACACAAAACACCATAATAAGGACGAAAACGAGTACCAACAATACGAAACATTGAGGACAAATTAGACACATAAATGCGTCTATCATCTTGGGTACACAATTTACTACTGATTATATAATAATCGGTGGTCAAGTTTACTCACATGCTTCCGATTATTGTAGTCTAACTTGTAGCTATCATATGTAGATCGTTGTAGCGGTTGATGATGACACGCATTTGAGGCATGATACTTCCCTACACTATGAAAACAATTTTGTATGCTATTACCCACTCTTTTCTTTTTAAAGCATGTATGTTATATGCTTAGGCTTACAAGATTTGTTTTGTTATATGCGCATTTAGTCATTTGCAAGTAAGGAGTAGGCAAAGGAATGACTTATCAACAAGGCAAAAGAGAAGATGTGTGTGGTAGTTCAGAATAATTGCATGAAGCTCGATAATACTTTTACTAGCTGTTGTTTTCTTACCCCCTTCGTGACGAGGCCCTGAGACAATTGTTATTTCTTGGCCTTTCTTAACTCGCTTTCCCTAAACAAAAAAATAACGAACAATTGGTTCGTAAGAATCCGTTTACTAACTACATAATCGGAACTAAAAGTACACAAACAACATTCAGATGACGGATTAAATGTACTACAACTGATTACTATAATCGATAGCACGGGTTCAGGAATTATCTACCGATTATAGATCAATTTTTAAACAAAAAATTCTAAGTCATAAAGACACACAAAATCGGTAGTTTAATAAAAAAACAAACACATGATTGTAACACAATCTGGAGTTAATCCAAAGACATTTCTTCCGATTATGTTGCATTTAGGTACAATAAGAATCTAATTTGTTGAGGAAAACATAATCGGAATCATATAATCACACATATCTACCAAGTAAAATGTTGTCTTAAAATATTTTCAATTTAAAAATATTATAGTCGCGAGTGAAATACTGTTAGAGCACTGCTCGTTCGAACTTGCAAGCGTTGCTATCTCAAGCTTGTTTGTCAAGTTTAGTTGATCAAAACTAGATACTTGATTTCTAGTCTACTTATATCTATGTCTCGGATTAGGATAGAATGTGTGGTTAAGCTTTATACTTCACGACGTTCACCAATTGAAGACGAAGATCTACTGAGGATCTTGGAGGAACTTCATCAACAAAAGGTATGTGGAGATTAAAACTTATCTATCACTCAAAAGTCTATTCTATTTTATCTTCTAATGAGACTAAGTCGTATATCTATATAGACTTTAACATTATACACATTTGATATTTCGATTCGAGTTTATCTCGCTTATCTATTTCTCGAAATATGTGTTGGAAGATTTTTGCTTTAGCTATGTTCATCATGTTCTTGATGAGTTTAGTTGGAAAAAATTTATTTGTTGGAAATTAAATATAATGTCAAAAGATGCTCATGTGGAAATTACCTTGAACATCTCATATGATTTATGCGAGTCAGTCATTTGATGTTAGCTTGGGAAGTTTCGTATTGATCATTCGATCACTTGAAAATTACTTGAAGCTAATAGTTTGTGTGATACAACCATTGTCGTCTTCTAAGGATGTTTCAATTATTGAAATGAGAGTTTAGAACGATAAGCCATGTCTGGAATACAACACGCATTTGAGGCATGATACTTCCCTACATTATGAAAATGATTTAGTATGCTATTACCCACTTTTTTCTTTTTCAAGCATGTATGTTATATGCTTAGGCTTACAAGATTTGTTTTGTTATATGCGCATTTAGTCATTTGCAAGTAAGGAGTAGGCAAAGGAATGACTTATCAACAAGGAAAAAGAGAAGATGTGCGTGGTAGTTCAGAATAATTGCGTGAAGCTCGATAATCCGTTTACTAGCTGTTGTTTTCTTACCCCCTTCGTGACGAAGCCCTGAGACAATTGTTATTTCTTGGTCTTTCTTAGCTCGCTTTCACTAAACAACAAAATAACGAACAATTGGTTCGTAAGAATCCGTTTACTAACTACATAATCAGAATAAATTTATAGGTTAACGACTTAAAGACTTCATTGGGATTCATGAAGCTATATCCAACTATTTTATCTGTAATTGCATATTCTGATCTTATTTGTTCTATCGTATTGAGTTTTATCTTCCCTAAGATTACTCGAGATTTATCTCCGATATGTAAGATATAAAAAATAATCACAACAATTCTTCGTCTCAAAATTTTGTGATTCAGCAATAACTTTTCCAGTTAATCAGTTGGGTTATTGTGAGGTGACTAGTATTTCTAGGCTGCTCTTCGGAAGTATAAGACCGGATTATCAATTGGTTCCTGTACACCTTGATTTTATCAAAACATGAAACAAAAAACGGAATAAAGAATATACATATCCGTGGGAGAAAGATTTGTTTACAAGTCTTCGACTTTGGTCGTAACAACTCTTAGTTTTGGGTGAGATCAGCTAAGGGAATCAAGTGCGCAGAATCTGGCGTGGTTCTAGAGGCGTAAGGAATGCGATTGTGCATTAATCGGTGTGAGACTTGGTTAGGGCTCAACTACATTACAGTCCGAAGTTAACTTGTAGTAGGCTAGAGTCTGTAGCAGCTTAATATAGTGTGGTGTTCAATCTGGACTAAGTCTCAGGGTTTTTCTTCATTTGCGGTTTCCTCGTTAACAAAATTTCTGGTGTTTTTGTTATTTCTTTTCCGCATTATCTTTTTTTATAATTGAAATATCGCAGGTTGTGCGTAGTTCAATCAATCAGACTCGCACAACCTCCTTGTTGGATAGAACTTAACTGAAACTTGGGCATTAGTCTTTGGTACCATCCAAGTTATTTGTCATATCAATCAGACTCGCAGATTTCTATTTGTTTGACTTGCTGATTATATTGAGAAAGAGATATAAAATCTTTGATTTAATTCTTGATTGAGTCTCTCTTTTAGGTTGGTGCTCTCGGAATTAAGTTGGAGTTTAGTCCATACAGATTGTCGAACGAATTATTGGGTGTAGTTGTTATACCCCCGCTTTTTCAATTGGTATCAGAGCAGGCAAACATGATAAACCTGATTGAAATGAGAGTTTAGAACGATTAGCCATGTCTGGAATACAACATGGTATGCTTACCCAGTATGTGAACTGTATTATGATGATTTAGGTCCGGAACTCTTGTTTGCGTACCTAGTATGCGAACGGATTTACCTGAGAAGGTCTGAAACTCTTGTTTGCGTACCTAGTATGGGAACGGGTTTATCTGAGTTGGGTCAGGGACAGTTGTTCGCGAACCGGGTTTGCGAACGGCTTGACTAGGCCAAGGTCCAGAGCTGTTGCGCGTACCTGGTTGGCGAACACAGTGGTAAAGTTCTAGAATTGATCATGTATGATTCCCATACTCATGAAATAAAATATTTATGATCTAAGGTATGCAATATTTGCAAATCGTGGCTTAATGTTCATGAATTGATTATTGTATAAGTACTTTGTACGATTACGAATCAGACCGATTTCGATTCAATTTGTTCATATATATTTCTATGAGATAGTGAACAATTGAACAACTCCATTTGAAACACAATTAGATTCATTTGATTATCTTTCATGATTGATTGATCTTCATATTTTATCTAGAAGTGTTAGATGAATACGGATAAGACAAAAGTGTTCACATGGCTAACTTCGTTTAACTATTATTAAGCCAGCTCAATATACACGTTTGTGTGAGACAGATTTGTTTATCAAGTCTTAAACTTTGGGTCATAGAAACTCTTAGTTGTGGGTGAGATCGTCTAAAATAATCAAGTGCATTGAGTAATGGTGGGATTTAGAGGTGTAAGGAACGCGACTGTACCTTAATCAGTGTGAGATTGGTTAAGGCTCAACTATATTCCAGTCCGAAGTTAACTTGTAGTAGGCTAGAGTCTGGAGCGGCTTAATACAGTGTGGTGTTCAAATATGGACTAGGTCTCGGGGTTTTCTGCATTTGCGGTTTCCTCGTTAACAAAACTTCTGGTGTCTGTGTTATTTCTTTTCTGCATTATATTTTCTATATAATTGAAATATCACAGGTTGTGCGTAGTTCAATCAATTAGTAAATCCAACCTTTGGTTGTTGATTGGAATTGATTGATCCTTGGATATTGGTGTTTGGTACCATCCAAGTTATTTCTCATATTGATCCGTCTCACAGATTTCTATCTGTTCGATTGCATATTGATTTGAGAAATTAAGATATAACCCTTGGATAAATTTTCCTTGATTGAGTCTGACTGTCTAGTTGATTCTCTTGGAATTATATTGGAGTTAGTCCATACAGATTGCCTAAACGAAATATTGGGTGTGGTTGTTAGACCCCCGCTTTTTCAGTTTTAATATTGCAAATAATAAATCTCGAGTCAAACTTCTCTTGATAAATCTCTCGAAATATGATTCAACTAATGGATGTTCATAAATCCTTAACAATCTTGGTTAAGAACATTTTATTGTTCATGAACTATTTTTTTGTTTCAAGTTGATCATTTGGACCCAAGCAATGATATTAACTATCTTTGGCGATTGGGAATGTTTCAAATTTTTTAAAGAGAGTTTTCAGAACTTACTGAATTCTGGACACATGGTAGGTACGCATACCGAGTATGCTCACGAAATAAGCAATACACCTAATAATCGATAAAGATTAGCTATTGTGATCATCTCCAAAGTAAAATTTAAGTAAATAAACTTTAATGCAAGATGAGGGTATTTGAAGTAGCTAATGTAGAACACATAAATAAGCTACTTCAAAAGCTAGTATTCCTCCTTAAAACAATAAAAATGAATACCTACATGGAGTTAACTAGAAAGAGAGAAGAAGTGGAGGAGCTAAGCATCATCTTCACTTTTAGAGTCGGACCATGTGGCCTGAATCTTTCACATATCATCCTTGATCTCAGGATACTTTGTTGCAAGCAATCCTCATTGTTGCAGACATTTTACCTTGTTGTCTACCTTTTGAACGCCCTTGAGAATTTTGTGAAATAAGCTCAAGGAGGTAGATGAAGGAGAGGGACTTTTTTTTTCCGTTTTAGCTAGTCGATTCTCATTCCTTGAAATGTAGACTTGAGAATAGAAGTAGGAGTACCAAGAGATGTACCAATTGGATCAATTTTAAATGCTCTATAAATTCTCCCAATGAAGCAAGGAAAACCCAAATTCTTGTAATAAAGTTTCATGGTGGCCATTTGAAAGAAAATACGACCATAAACATCAACACTTTGAGTCTTCAAATCAAAGAAGTAAATTTCGTAAAGTCTCGACTCCAATAAGAATTTGGCATAGTAGAATGACAAATATTTGAAATTCCAAACTTTTCAAAACTCATCAAAGGAATGGAAAGATTTTCGGTTTGTCTATCTTTCCATCAAAGAATTACCAATTTAAAAGAGATTGCTTCACAAGGTTGTCTATCTCCTTTTGGTCTAGGAAGGGAGAAGTTACCCATAGGTAGATTTGTAAGACTATGCAACAATTCCCTATCAACTTCTATGACTCTTTTCCCAATTTTGGTTCTAAAGAACTTTTCAAGATTCACATCATTTATCTTGGAATAAAATACTCTTGTAAGAACATCAAATCCTTCACCATGTCCTTTAAAAATATCTCCAGGATTATAATCTTCAAAGCATGATATTTCACCACCATCCACATACTCCTTAACACATTTCTTCTCTATTATGAAGCCTCTAGAAAGAATTTTGTCACATGTTTTGGAGTATTCTTCATCAATAAAAGTAATCTTACAATATGTTTGATTACTTGATTATCCTTTTCCCTTAAGGTTAATTGCTTTTTGTAAAAACACCTTAACCATTTTTTTAGGTTTCTAAACATCCCATTTCATGGTCGGAGATGTCTTTAGATCTAACAACAGTTCTAAAGATCTCGTCGATACTTTGATCTAGTTTAAAGACCCTTATGTCAGAAGAGAAGGCTCTCAAAATAATCAAACTAGGTGCAATCAAAGTTTCAACAACCATTAGTCAATCAAATCAATAATCGAAAACTAAAATAACAATTCAATTATCTAGTTTCCCACCAACGGTACTCGTAGAGCTTCTTGATCTCACAGAAGTCTTTAAACGAGCGGTCATAAGAGATTTTACCTAATTAGGGTACTTTCTTTTACAAATAGACGGCTACATGATAAGTGCATAATTCATATGATTTTAGTGTCCATTCCATACTTGTTCTAGCTATTATTCTTGCATGTATTCGTATTATTACTATTATTTTTCTTATTTGCCTCTAATAGGTGAATCATCCAAAAATGAGCTACAAAGTGCTGAAAAGAGCTAAGAAGAGAAGTATTCCAAGTATCCAAGTGCCCAAGTCTAAGAGAATTGGAAGAAGTGCGACGAAAAGGAGCAAAACACTCAAAATCAAGAGAAGGGCCAAAGACCGATCTTAACTCATTCAAATTAAGGATTTCTCTTTAATCAGCATACAAGATTGGGTTGTCAAATGGATTTCTGACAATAGATTAAAAGATAAGGCTGCTGATGTTTTCACTATTGCTTGGAGTATTTGGAAAGACAGATGTTCTTGTGTCTTCCAAGGAAAAACTTTAAACCATCGTGTTACAGATAGACTAGCAATGAAACTGGTCACAGACACTGACACCTTTTTGAATGATGTTACCTCACAAGAGTCTGTCCTTGCAGTCTCTACTGAAGAGAAAAATATTTCCATGATCACTAATTTCTTTCCAGATGATTGTGTGCTTGTTTTCAGTGATGCTGCATATGATAAAAACACTAACTTGTCAGGTATTGGTTTAATCATGTTAAACACTGCAGGTTCCTTCATCGGATGCAAACTCAAAGCCGACTTAGTGAGGAATGCGGAAGAAGCTGAAAGTCTAGCATTACTAGAGGCAGTGACATGGGCAAAAGCTAAAAGACTTGAGAAAGTGTGTGTTATCAGTGATGCTAAGACAGTAATAGATGCTTTTAATTCCACTAGCAATCAAATATTTTGGTATAATAAATCAGTCTTAGAAGACTGTAAAACAATTAGTTCTTGTTTTCATTTGGTTAAGTTTGAATTTATTAAATGAAACCATATAATTTAGCTGATCAAGCATCTAAGTTTAGTAGGAGGACTAGAACCTCAGGAGAATGGATGGGAAATGTCCCTGATTTTCTCAACTCTGAAATGTAATTCTCTTACTTTTAATAAGATCAATTTTTCCTAGCAAAAAAAAAACAAAAAATAAGGATTTCTCATCATCATCTTGAATATAATTGAAAGATAAAGAGAATGCAAAAAGAATTAGGTCATTCCGAGTTCGGATGAAGAAGTTGTGGCCAAAACAGTTTTTATCGAATACCGAAGACAATAAAGTACGCATACCGGGTACGCATACTTAATTCCGAAAATTTCTGCTGGAATTTGAGGTTCGCATACCAGGTACGCATACTTTACTAGAAGGAAAACGTGTATTCATACCTTGGGAGGCCTAAGGTCACGTTTGGAGTCATTATTTCGTATTTTTGGGTCGGATTCTTGAACCAAACTAAATACGTGAAGGCCAAGCAATGTAAACCTATAAAGGGAGGTATTAGGTCATGAATGAAAAATAATCAAGGGATCACGAAATTGTGAATCTTGGAGAGAAGAAATCACACACGGATCGAAAGTTAGGGTTTCGGAGCGATTCTCAATCGTAACGATATCTCTAACCTTTTCTTATATGTATATATCATGGATGTTTCTACATCCATGAGTAGCTAAACACCTATTGATTGAGGATGAATTCTAAGTTGTAAACAAGATTTGAGTTATTATATTAATCTACTTTGAAGTTCGTCATATGTTTATCGTTTGTTTATACTATATGAATATTTATGATTGATTGATAGATTGTTTAGGTGGCCAACTAAATTGATTTATTGATTCAATCTATTGCTAGTATTGAGTTAGGAGATAAGTAATCGTCGAATAACTTATACACAAGTAGAGAACACAAAACCTTGCAGAGGGATTCTGTGGAGCGATTGTGTGTATAAACAACACTAAAAAGTGGAACTTTATCTAAGAGTCTAACTAGTAGGATCAACCTATAAATTCAAAAAAGATAAAGCATTCGACTAAATTACACCTTGATTGATCTACTACTAGGTGGTTTAGGTGAATAGAATCTGGTAGGCGAGAACTTCCGTATCCAGTGATATAAGGAATTTAGGGGATAGCACTGATCTAGTTGTTATTCTACGGTTGGTGATAATTTATGATTAACGACGAGTAGGCAATTATAATAACTCATTGACGGTTTATTAACGAAGAAGGATTCCTCGATCATATCTCTCTCTATTGATTACAATACAAGTTTATTTGCTTTGATTATTTATTTTGTTCACAATCTACAACAAAACCTCCCTTTGTGACACTTTGATAACTAAAACTCACTGCTCTTCGTGGGAACAATCCTTACTTCAATTATATTACCAGTTAATTGTGTGGAATTAAGATTATTAATTTGTTGAGCCTATGACACCCATCAAATTTTGGCGCCGCTGCCGGGGAGCAGTCGGTAGCTTTAGTTGTTATTTTTATTAGTTTTAATCTTGTTTTTAGAATTTATTTTTAGTTTTTAATTTCGTTTTCTAGATTTTTGTTTTCAGGTACTTAATCTCTGGCACCGAAAGACTGGGAATACCAGAGGTCCGGAATCCAAACTCGTAGGGTAACGGTGTTACAAGCACGTCCACAGTTGCAAGAAGAACCTTCTACATCAACAATGGTGAACGACGGTACAAACCCACCTCCTCCACCTCAGGAGAGGAAGCTGCGAGAGTTGACATCTCCATGCTGAGATGCGCAACCACTGTGTATTACAATCACTAACCCAGTGGAGCTGAAGTCGAATCTACTGCATCATCTACCAAAGTTCAAAGGACTTCTAGGTGAAGATCCGAATCGTCATCTTCGACAATTTCAGCAGAAGATGACAAGTCTTAGGCAAATCACCGAAAACAGTGATACAACATTGTTGCAAGCTTTTCAATTCTCTTTAATAGATTCGGCGGAAGAATGGTTGTATTACCTTCCTCTAGGGAGTATTACAACATGGAATGAGATGAAAAGGCTATTTTTAGAGAAATATTTTCCTGCCTCAAAAGCAGCCTTTGTTCGTAAGGAGATTAGTGGTTTTCTTCATATTACTGGGGAGTCTCTCTATGAATACTGGGATAGGTACAAAAAGTTAGTGGAAAGCTGCCCCCACCACAACATATCTCCAACACTCATCATTCAATACTTTTATGAAGGATTACTTCTAGAGCAAAGGAACTTGATTGATGCAGTTGTTGGTGGTTCACTTACTGAAAAGAAAATCTCGCAGGCAACCAGTTTGATTGAGAGCATGGCTTCAAATGCTCAACAATCTTACACCAGAAATGACTCAAATGTCAGAAGAGTTAGCAATATGGAAGAAACTTCACAGTCATAGCAACGGATAAACAATATAAAGAAGGTAGTACAAAGGATGACAGCAGTGATTATTCCATCATACGAAGATGAAGCCGAGGTAAATGCTTTATTCCCTAATCAGAGGCCAAGGTACGATCCATACTCAAACACTTATAATCCTGGTTAGAAAGATCATCCTAATTTCAGTTACGCTAACAAGCAAGCTGCAACTCCTAATACTTATGCAAGACAAGGTGGTTTTCAACAACACTTACAGCAACCACAACAAGCTAAATATCAGCGAACTTCTATCGATGATAAGTTCAACATGCTACTGCAAAGCAAGGAAAAAGTTCAACAAAATCAACAGAAAGCCGAACAAAATCAGTTAAAAACTGATAACGCTATTAGAGATTTGCAGACTCAAGTGGGGCAATTGGCTACTGATATGAATATCATGAAGGCGCAAGCTTCAAAAAAGTTGCCATCACAACCTTTTGTGAACACAAGAGAGCACGTTAATGCAGTAACTCTAAGAAGTGGGAGACAAACTGAAGAGATACATCAAAAAAAAGAGGTTAGTAATGACATCGAAAAGGAATTAAAGGAGGAAACCGTCCCAAAGGAAAAGCCAACCTCAAACGGCCAACCTAAGGATACGGTTCCCAGTTTTACCATACCACCTCCTTTCCCTAGTCGTTTTGCCAAGTCGAAGAAGCAAGATCAAGACAAGGAGATCATGGACATTTTCATCAAGATACACATCAACATTCTATTTATTGAGGCCATCAAAATCGTACCCAGGTATGCCAAGGTTTTGAAGGATTTGTGTACAAGTAAGGATAGGTTGATTGCTAATGAGATCACTCAAGTAGGCGAAAGTGCTACAGCTATGTTACTAAAGAAGATTCCTACAAAGTGTGAAGATCCTGGTGACTTCACAGTTCCCGTTACCATTGGTAACCGACGATTTGAGCGTGCTTTACTTGATTTGGGAGCATCCATAAGTGTTATGTCAGCCGATGTTTATGATTCTTTGAATCTTGGACCTTTGAAAGAGGCAAGGATTACTATTCAATTGGCTAACAAATCCAATATATATCCTAAGGAAGTCGTGGAGGACGTGTTAGTTCAAGTGAATCAGTTAATCTTTCCGGTTGATTTCTATATTGTGGATATGCACAATGGAGATAATTGTTCATCTACTTCGTTACTTCTTGGGAGACGAAGATTGATGTTGATAGTGGTGCACTCACTATGGAATTTGATAAGGAGATCATACGGTTCAATATTTTTGAAACTATGCGCTATCCTGGTGATGGTCACTCAGCTTTCTCCATTGACGTCATTGGTTCATTAGCGCAGCAAATGTTTGATTTGAATAACAAGGATGAACTTGGATTTGTGCTACGGAATAGCATCGATTTGGACGTTCATGGACAACTGAACATGGACGTTGACTTAACCAAAGAACTGGTGGAGATGTGTGGTGCCTTAACAACACTACAAGAAGCAAAAACTGGTAATATTTCGTTACCCATAACTAATGAGGTTCCTTTACCTTCTATTGTGCAGGCACCGAAACTTGAATTGAAGCCGCTTCCAGACCACCTAAAGTACGCGTACTTGGGTGATAAAGAAGAACTTCTGGTGATTATTGCAAAGAACCTCACCCCAATACAAGAAGAACAACTCCTTAGGGTTCTGAAAGAGCACAAAACGGCTATTGGTTGGACAATTGCTGATATTAAAGGCATTAGTCCATCCATGTGCATGCATAGAATCCTAATGGAAGATGATTTTAAGCCAGTACGTGCTGCTCAGCGTAGGCTTAACCCCCCAATGATGGAGGTCGTGAAGAAAGAGATCCTCAAATTACTAAGTGTGGGGGTGATTTACCCAATTTCTGACAGAAAATGGGTTAGCTCAGTTCAAGTGGTGCCTAAGAAAGCAGGTGTCACTGTTGTTAGAAATCAAGATGATGAACTCATTCCTACAAGAGTTCAAATAGGATGGAGAGTGTGCATAGACTACAGAAAGCTTACTGCCGCAACCCGAAAGGATCACTTTCCTTTGTCTTTCATTGATCAGATGTTAGAGAGGTTAGCGGGACACTCACATTATTGATTTTTGGACGGTTATTCGGGGTACAATCAGATTGTTATTGCACCAGAAGATCAAGAGAAGACTACTTTCACTTGTCCTTTTGGTACGTTTGCCTATAGACGGATGTCGTTTGGTTTTTGCAATGCGCCTGCCACTTTTCAGAGATGTATGTTCAGTATATTTTCTGACTATGTGGAACGCCTCATTGAGGTATTTATGGATGATTTTAGTATTTATGGTGATTCATTTGATTTTTGTTTACAAAATCTTGAATTAGTGCTTAAAAGATGCATAGACACTAATCTTGTTTTAAATCGAGAGAAATGTCACTTTATGGTAAACCATAGAATAGTGCTTGGTCACATTATGTCTTCTCGAGGGCTTGAAGTTGACAAAGCAAAGATAGACTTAATAAGAAACTTACAATATCCAACTTCGGTGAGGGAAATTCGCTCGTTTCTTGGTCATGCAGGTTTTTACAGGCGGTTTATCAAGGATTTCTCCAAAATCTCAATGTCGATGTGCAAATTGTTGCAAAAGGAGGTTATTTTTGACTTCAACAAGGAGTGCAAGGATGCCTTTGATAAATTGAAAGAATTGTTGACGACTGCACCAATTATCAAGTCACCGGACTGGAGTTTGCCATTTGAATTAATGTGTGATGCAAGTGACTATGCAGTTGGAGCTGTTTTGGGCCAAAGAGTAGACAAGCTGTCTCATGTGATTTATTATGCATCTAGGACCCTAAATGATGCACAAATCAACTATTCTACCACTGAGAAATAATTTTTGTCTATAGTGTTCGCACTAGAAAAATTTAGATCCTATTTGGTGGGGTACAAAAGTGATTGTATATTCCGATCACGCAACACTTAGGTACCTACTAAAGAAGAAAGAAGCTAAGCCAAGACTTATACGGTGGATACTACTATTGAAAGAATTTTGATTATGAAATAAAGGATAAAGGAGGTGTTGAAAATACTGTTGTTGATCACCTTAGTATACTTGTTGTTTCCGAAGAAGAACTTCCTTTACACGATCGTTTTCCAGACGAACAACTTTTCTCAATTGAAGATTCAACACCTTGGTAGGCGGATATAGTAAACTACTTGGTTACAAGACAAGTACCTAGTACAATGTCTAATTTTCAAAAGCTTAAGCTTAAGAAAATAACCAAGTAGTATGTGCGGGATGAGCCCTACTTGTGGAAATACGGTTCTGATCAAATCATCCGCAGGTGCATACCTAATTCTGAATTTCAATCTATTCTTACTTTTTGTCATACTTATGCATGTGGTGGTCACTTTGGTTCTAAACGTACCGCTTTCAAAGTACTTGCAAGTGGATTTTATTGGCCTACCCTATTTGAGGATGCATATATTTTTTGCAAATCTTGTGATAGATGTCAAAGAACGGGAAATCTAGGTGCTCGAAATCAAATGCCACTCACACCAATTCTTGCTGTTGAAGTATTTGATGTGTGGAGAATTGATTTTATGGGTCCTTTTGTCAATTCTAATGGAAAATTTTATATACTTATTGTTGTGGATTATGTTTCAAAATGGGTGGAAGCTAAAGCCACCACTACTAATGATTCTCAAGTTGTTTGTGAGTTTGTGAAGGAATATATTTTTTCTAGACATGGTACACCAAGAGTGGTTATCAGTGACGGAGGTTCACATTTTCATAAATCCTTCCATACTCTACTCA
Organism: Papaver somniferum; assembly: GCF_003573695.1. Taxonomy (NCBI): domain Eukaryota; kingdom Viridiplantae; phylum Streptophyta; class Magnoliopsida; order Ranunculales; family Papaveraceae; genus Papaver; species Papaver somniferum. The sequence continues at coordinate 167,185,969 of NC_039363.1, read as the reverse complement.
AGAAGTACAACATAACACACAAGGTTGGTACTCCGTATCACCCAAAAACTAGTGGCAAGCCGAAATATCAAACCGTGAGATTAAATCCATTCTTGAGAAAACCATTAACACTACACGAAAAGATTGGATTTATAGGCTTAACGATGCACTCTGGGCATATAGAACGGCGTACAAAACACCGATTGGTATGTATCCATATAGGTTGGTTTATGGCAAAGCTTGTCATCTTCCGGTTGAACTTGAACACAAGGCATATTGGGAGATAAAGATGTGGAACATGGATTATCACAATGTGGGGAAACAAATGAAGTTACAACTTAACGAGCTAGAGGAGATACGTAATGATGCATACGAGAGGTCTCATATTTACAAGGAGAAGACGAAACTTTTCCATGACAATATGATTTCTCGAAAGAATTTTGCTGTGGGTCAAAAAGTTTTTTTATTTTATTCTCGTCTTAAACTATTTCCTGGTAAGCTAAGGTCCAGATGGATTGGACCGTATGTTGTTACTAATGTTTATTCTCATGGCGCAGTTGAAATTTCTAGTCTTAGATATGGAATAAATTTAAAGGTGAACGGACATAGACTGAAGCCATATTATGAAATAATTGCTTATGTGGATATGGATGTGCAAGCATTTCATGATTATCTCCCTTTGGAGGAGTAATTGAAAGGATGCCAAGTCGGGCTGAGGACATTAAACTAAGCGCTAAATGGGAGGCAACCCATCGGTTTTGTATATCTATCCCTTTTGTTTTTAGTTTTCTTAGTTTTGCATATCATATCTTGCATTCTTATCTTAGATTTTACAAGTCCCATATCTATAATGAAAGTTTTGACGAATTCTCGTCAGAAAATTTTGACTGCATGCTTGTCACGAAAATAGATCTCGAGACTTCATACGGAGTCTGATTTGAGTGGTTGACCCCAAATTTTAAAGCGGACATACTCATTTATTTTCCAAAAAGAAAATATGAATTCGGAGTCTGTTAAGTTGGAGCGATAGGCCTGGACATTTGAGTTTCGGTATTTTTTCAGAACTTTTTCAGATTGCATGTCAGTCAGTCCGGAGACCATAATAGTCAGTCCATTTATAAAAACACTGTTCCCTTTTGAAACCTTGTAGAAAAGACGTAGGAGAAAAACTTTCGTTTAGGATATTTTTACTAGTTCTCTACCCATTTGTAAAGTTTTCGAGTTTTTCAGGGCTGTTATGTCAGAAATCAGAATTTTCGGTTTTGAACATTGAGGACAATGTTGAGTTTAAGTGTGAGGGAGTAGTTAAGCATGTTTGGCTTGCATAAAAATAAAATAAAATGTAATACTATTTTATTTCTTGCATTCTTGAGACTTCATCTTTTGGATTTAATTATGAGCAATTTAGGATGACACACTAAACCTTTTTAGGTTGAAACGGTTCTTACGACTGTAGATTGAGTTCCACTTTATCGTTCTAAAATCCTTAAATAGATACGTTCATAATTGAATGTGAAACTCAGCCACGGTAGTCGTTTGAAAGATTCATCCTCGCAATAAATCATTACTGAATCACTTTCTTTTTATTTTTGCAGTTATATGTTTCTCTAAAGTGATTTGGTGGGATCCTGATACTTTCATGGATGTTGTAGCAAGGTAATCATTGGTTGAGTTTATAAAAGCCCCATAGACAATTGTCTAACTCTCATAAAGAGTGAGTCATTAAAAAAAAAGAGAGAAAATAAAAGAAAAAACAATATAAACATATATATAAGGCTCCTATTCATTTCTCAACACTTGGATAACAATATGTGTGAAACGTTGTCCCTGTCTCCGTTTCCTAAACAAGCGTGGAACGCAGGATCCAAGGCAACTATCACGTATTTGCTGAAAAGGAACATGCTCTTAGAGTATCTAATCATGTAGTCGATGAAAATAAAAACCATATCATCATTATATAACAAGTCAAAAAGACTATTGATGAGGTTCTTGACGCTTGTAGAGCAGTATGTGTGAAACGTAGTCCCTGTCTCCGTCGCCTAAACAAGCGTGGAATGGAGGATCCAAGGCAACTATCACGTACTTGCTGAAAATGAACATGCGCTTAGAGTATCTAATCATGTGGTCGAGTTAAATAGGTGCTTCTCTCAACTATTGCGCCATAAATAAGAATCCTTTGACGATATTCATACAAGTATTGTGGGTAACATCTTTCACTTTAGTCAACATTTGCAGACTTCACTTTTCTATTTCCATTCTCTTATATTTCCATGTGATTTCAGTATGCGAGTGTTGTGACAAACGTTGCAATAAGTACGATGACTATCTTAGTAGATTTTTGCAAATCAGGTTGAATACCACACGTCAGTAATTGCTTGTGTGCGATGATTGGAATGTATGTGGGATGTTTGCAGCTAAAGAACATATACAAGCTAATTATGTGGATTTATACTTTGTATCTATCCTTAGTTGTTCTTCCAAGGCGAGAAATTGGAGTAGGTTTTGTGGGTATACCTCTTGTAAACCCTCACGAGACTATAACTCGTCCACTAGGGACACCTAGGGGTTTAAAGACTTGTTATACATGCTAAGTGTAACCGATTTCTCAACGACATGGAGTTGTTGCATTTAGGATTAGTTTTGTTTAGTTTTCTCGAGTACTAGAAAAAGCTAAGTGTGGGGCAATTTGATAAGTGCATAATTCATATGATTTTAGTGTCCATTCCATGCTTGTTTTAGCTATTATTCTTGCATGTATTCGTATTATTACTATTGTTTTCTATTATCTGCCTCTAATGGGTGAATCATACAAAAAGGAGATAAAAATTGCTGAAAATAGATAATAAGAGAATTATTCCAAGTATCCAAGTGCCCAAGTCCAAGAGAAGTGGAAGAAGTGGGACGAAAAAGAGCAAAACACTCAAAATCAAGAGAAGGGACAAAGACCGATATTAACTCATTCAAATTAAGGAATTATCATCATCATATTGAATATAATTGAAAGATAAAGAGAATTCAAAAAGAATGAGGTCATTCCGAGGTCGGATGAAGAAGTTGTGGCCAAAACAGTTTCTATCGAATACCGAAGACAGTAAAGTATGCATACTTAATTCCGAAAATTTCTGCTGGAATTTGAGGTTCGCATACCAGGTACGCATACTTTACTAGAAGGAAAATGTGTATTCATACCTTGGAAGGCCTAAGGTCACGTTTGGAGTCATTATTTCGTATTTTTGGGTCGGGTTCTTGAACCAAACTAAATACGTGAAGGCCAAGCAATGTAAACCTATAAAAGGAGGTATTAGGTCATAAATGAAATATAATCAAGGGATCACGAAATTGTGAAGCTTAGAGAGAAGAAATCACACAAGGATCGAAATCTAGGGTTTCAGAGTGATTCTCAATCGTAACGATATCTCTAACCTTTTCTTATACAATAGAAACTCTATAAATTAATGATGTCGGGACCATCAAAATTTATTAGTTAAGCGAGATACTAATTAACCCATAAATTAATACTTTATTAACTTATAGATAAATTTCATACTCCCTCCGTCCCACTATTAGTTGACCTACTTTATAACTAATAGTAGGTGATGTAATATTAAGATTGCGGTAAATACGGATTCGTTGCTCGGACTTGAATAGATTTAAAAACAAAAATATATGCAAAATTGTCACAGGATCAAGAGATACTAGGACTCAGGATTTCACCAATTCTTATACTCATGCGATTCATGTATTTATTCTAAACAGTTATAGCTTCTAAACATCGACTCTTTATTTGCCAAAATAGATTTTAAAAATATTAAGTGTAAATCTTAAGCATGGCCTATCAAAAGGATTAGTCCCAAGCATAAACCATCAAATGAAATCACAAATAATTAAGAAAAATCATAAGTCAATTCATAATAATGCAAATAGTCATAAAAGAATTAAATAAAAATTATTCATGCATAAAGAATGGTTTCCTCCATCATCCCAGTATTGGGGTTTAGCTATTCATATCAATCACACACTCAACATATTAATTCAAAGATCAAAGTGTGATTAAAAGAGTCAAAAGTTATAAAATAGTAGTTCTGAGACTCACAAAACACGTCCAGAAAAGAACGACAACAGAAAACTGCAGCGAACTGCGACACCTCTCTTCTGCTATTGAGCTGCTGAAAATAAGACTGTTCTGGAGCTGCTGAAAAAAAGACTGTCCTGGAGAGTCTATTCTTCGTGTTCTTGAAGCTTTTTAATGGCAGCAGCAGCAGCAGGTGAACATTGCTGTTTTTCCTTCTTCTTCGCTCCTCCTGGTTCTGGCTCGACCCCAAACTCTTCATCCCCTTTCTATGACGTAAACCCACTCTTATATAGACCTCAAATCCCCCAAAAATCTCTACTAACAGTGACCATTCTTTTTATTCTTCTCCGCATGCAGTTGAGAGAAAATCTCTCCTGTGACTCTCTACGCGTGCTGTTAGCTATGAAATAGCAACCAAACTATTCTTAGGACTTGAACAGGACAAATACATGTATATCCAGCGTGAAAGTCTCCCAAAAATTTCTCACAAAATATTTGAACGTGAACAGCAACATACGTGTCCTGTTTGGACTTTGATTTCTTCTCCCGGTCATTCCAGCCACTTATGGCCCTTAAAATCACCCCTGTTAGCTTCCTATAAGTCCATAGAGTAAGCCCAAACATTTCCAGCCCTTTAATCGCACTATAGCTCCTTCAAAAATTCCGATCAAAAACTGCCAGTTAACAAACTCACTTTCCCGCCAAAACTTCATTTGAAATGTGAAGAAGAGATGCCCCCTATCCATATCCGGTGTCCCTTTAGCAGCTGCCTGGAAATGGGTCACCCCTTAGTAACTAGGTTACCCCTTATCCAAAATTGAGGGTACGTATAGTGAGTTTTCTGGGACATTTTCCGCACTTTTTCGGGGTTCCTTCGAGGTATTTCTGAGGTGCTTCCGGTACTCTATCAACGGAGGTCCAAACGCCGCATTTTCAGCCAATTTCGCTGCAAAACCTTATTCTTCTAAAAACACCTACAAATAAATAAAATACCATAATAAGTACAAAAATGGGTACTAACAATATATACAATTGGGCTATATTAGACACATAAATGCGTCTATCAAATACCCCCAAACTTATTATTTGCTAGTCCCGAGCAAATCAAAACTACAAAATAAAATCCTAACTCACTGTCGCAGGCATCGTCGATTGCATTTAGCGTATGCAATAAGCCTTTAAACCCCTAGGTGTCCCTAGTGGCCGAGTTATAGTCTCGGGAGGGCTTACCAGAGATAACCCACAAAACCTGTACTCCTAATTGGTCACAAGTATCTAAAGAGCTATGAGGACATACATATTCTCAACCTATCTCCAAGTAACTAGAATGCCAGAGAAATTAAAGGTGTCAGCTCTAAAGCTAACTGAACAAAAGGGGAGACACATCCACACGACTGCTAGATAAAGAGATATCCGCTATACAGCTAGATAAATATTGTAAGATGCGTCCGCTGCTTTACAGCTGGATAAGATTAGGAGAGAGATAAAAATGAGAGGGACATCTGCTATACAGCTGGACTAATTACGTGTGATGAGTTAAACCAGTGCTAGAAAGATCTTGTGTCAGATTGAAAGCAGACTAACAAAGCAACCAAAATGCATCTTTCTTCGACTCTCTCACAGTGCCCAGTAGAAACAAAGCCTTCTTCGGTATTCAACTGTTGATGATAAACTCTCGAACCTCATAAAACCTTGACAATTAACTCTTCTCTTCGATTTCTTGCTTGACTTATAAATTTCTTCTTCCCTATGGCCTTATTGAACAAAAAGAACGTAATGATGTTTCTTTTTTTTTTTCATTTTTTTTTT